>NW_027115075.1:769339-771751 GCF_000696795.3 Halyomorpha halys
ATAAATAGGTATTAAAACATATATTATTCATTACTACTAATGATTTTTGCCCATTTTTTATTATTTATATGTGAAAGTACTCCTTCAGCCAGTTTTATTATAGATTTTAAAAACTAGCATGTGATATTACCCTTTTACGATCTCGAGTAAGAATTTCAAAGTTTTATAGGATACTAAAACTTTCAAGCGTTCTATAAATTTTAAAGCTCTGCTATACATCTGGTGCATTTTGATCGTAATGATGTTTTATATAAAATAGTAATATAAAAGTTTAATTTAAAGGGAAATAAATCATATTTTAACTTTTTATCACCAATGTAATAAATTTAATATGAAACTATTTATTGTGTCGCTGGAAAGTTATTCTATTCTAGAATATTGTTAATTATAAAATATTTTTTATTGCGATTGGTTCTACCAACTGCCAACTCTTGTAAAATACCTATTAGTTTTTTTATTGTATTAAGAAATATTGAGTTATAATAAAATATACCAGAAATTTGATTTTTTCAAGTATCAACTTCTTCCGTACAGTAAAATATTTATTTAAAATTCTTTAGTTCTTTTATTTTTATGTTAGTTTGTATAAAGATCTATTTATATATTTTAATTATTACTAAAAAGATTTTTACAGGATACGTTTTTTGGCATCGTTTTTAAAAAGTGTCGTCAATGAATTGCGAGCACAATAATTCCATTAGTTAGTCACTTGTAACTTGTTTATCTTTTTATTGATAAATTGGTATCTTATTGTTATTCCGTGTCGTTTGGCCTAAGTTGTTTATATTGAAGTTATTTCGATTATAGTTGAGTATTTTTTCCCAAATTTTTATTCATGAATCAGTTGAAAAGTGATTTAATCGTTTCGTTAATGCTTACAATTGGAAAATGAATTCAATTTAAAATCACTACCTCCAGAAAAAAATAAAATTCCACTTATTACAAAAAAAATCAATTACCATTGTTCAATCACTGCAGTCTGAGATAAATCAAAATCTGCAGTAATTGAATTTTTATAGAAAATACTGGTGCTGGATTTTATTGGAGTGGATTGTATTTAATGGTTTGAACAAAATGAGACAAGGTTATAATGATGTGCTTCTATTCTGCATGATTTAGACAATTGATAATGTGGTTTGACCAAAGGCGGTTACAATGCTAATATTAGTTAGGTTAGTTAAATTAATTTTGATTATGGAATACATTAATGAATGGTAGTACAATTTACTTGTTGATTGGTTATTGGTATGGAACTTCTGTAGATGTTGGAGGTTATCTCTTGTTCATTGTTTCACATTTGGCTGGAAATACCCCCTTTAATTTCTAACTCCTTGCCCACTTAAACCGACTAGTTTTTTTTAAAATTAAAATCCTAATTTCTTCCTTATCCTGTTCCCTGTCTGAAAAGAAAATGGACCTTATATTAATCAATATAAACAGTAAAAATAATTATAGTTGAAATCTCCTTGTTTATAATAGTGTTTGAATTTTTATTATTAATGTTTTATTTAATGGACAACAATATGTTTATTGGTATTATTTAGGAAAACATAAAATGTGATATTGAAAGATATATCTAATCAGGTCATTTTTTTTTAAATTAAAAAAAGAAATTTTGGTATATTTATTAACTCTTGGATGTATAGGATGAATATTGTGACTATCTTTGTAGACACTTGATGGTAGGGTGACAGACCCAAAACGTTATTATTAGATATAATGAAATAAAATATAAAAAATTAAAATTAGGAAGAGTATTTTTTATTCACTATATCTCGACGTTTTTAGATCAGTGGAAAAACTACCCTGGAATCCTACTATAGCTTTAATTCAATAATAGATTTTATGGTTTTATCAGTTTCCCTCAATATTAATAATAAATATTGTACACTGGTTTTACCTATTACAAAAAAAATTTAATTACTTTTTCCTCCATGGTTCATAGGAAACTTCCTTACCACTTCGTTACTTCACTTCTTACCCTCACCATAATCACAAAGCCTGTATACCCTCAATTTGGCTGGCTTTTTGATTAATTTGATGCTTAATATAGTTGCAGTGAGTACCCCCTCTAGGACCCTCTAATTGCTTTAAATTTTCATCAGTCCCTTGACGAAGACCCTCCAACATGAAGAAGACCACTCGTGGTGTATGATTAGCACAGAGCCTCGAGACCAACCTGAACCTACTCACTGTAATGAGAGAGGCACAATTAGGTGGTGACGTCATCATATATAAGACTCCTTCAGCGCTCATAACGAACCACTTCTGGTTGTTTAGTCAATATCCTAAGGGCTTTTATTAAAGCTTGAACCAACCCTAAGCGTTTCCTATTAATCTATGGATTGTATAATAAAATATATATAAAGTGGGTGCCATTAATTGGGGAAAAATCTGGCGGTCAAGCGGTAC
>NW_027115075.1:771846-785371 GCF_000696795.3 Halyomorpha halys
TAAAGTTCGGAAGTGTTTTTTAACATTAACAAATCCTATCCTCAATACTATACTTCTTACAGTTGAGATAATGGAGTTCTAAGAATTCAATTATATAATAAAAACCATTAAACTCATAAAACATATTTTTAATCAACATCTAATAGTTTAATTGGACAGTAACCAAAAAAAAGTTTTAATGTAATATAAAAAGTATTGATGATCATTTACAAAAGATTTAGATTTTTTAGTTATATTACTGTAGCATTTGTAATTAGGATTTGGTTCTTTATTTAATATAATATTTTGCGATTATTCAGAATAAATGAATAAATGGTATGATTCAAAAAATATTTTTTTCTCATTTAACCTTAATATATGGTAATACAATATTTTCTATTTCTCTTCCTAAAAAAAATGACCAAAGAAGACAAGTATATACAATTTTCCAATAATAAATTATCCATTCTTATTCTCGTTTTATCCACCTTTGTGATACCATTAAAGCGTCTCTACCATATTTGATACGATCCTTTATCAGATCTACATGCGATTACTTAATGGGAAGTTTCGATACGATATTTTATAGATTTTGAAGTATTAAATGCTTTGAACCAATTAGACATTAAATAAACTCAAAGCTTAAATATGCTTCAATTACTTCATATACTTTCTATATACAGCTTTGCTTTGAGATGATAAAAAAATTTTTATTTTCGATCATTTAAAATAAAAAAGCACTTATTTTCGGTGAAAACAAATAATTTTGAATATAAACTTCGTCAAGTAAATTTTATTATTTATGGGTTTTATTTATAAAAAACTTTTCAAATAAATAATTCACATTTTTTTGTTAAGTATTAAATACAAATATTTGCCATTTTTTAATTAGTACAGCTGCAGCTTATAAGAAAAGGTTTTATTTTATTTTGAAATAAAAAAAAAAAAGAAAAACTACAAAAGTAAATAAAATAGTGAAGTAATGTGTTTACAACCTGTTGTCAGTGAGCCCTGTTTGTAAAGCGGGATCACTAGCCTGGGATTGATTAAAGAGAAATAGATAAGGGGCAGGAGGTATACTAAGCCCGCACTGCAGGCAAACCTTGCGGGCCCGGCAATCAGGGGCAGCTCCTCTCTAATCCGATTATCCGGGGTCGCCCTTAATGACAAAGCAAACAGATCTCTCCATCACTGATATAAAATTTAGTTCAATCCAAATCAATCATTCGGCATTAGTGGTTTAGTTTATTACTATATTAACATTACAAAAGTATTTTATA
Organism: Halyomorpha halys; assembly: GCF_000696795.3. NCBI lineage: Eukaryota > Metazoa > Arthropoda > Insecta > Hemiptera > Pentatomidae > Halyomorpha > Halyomorpha halys. The sequence continues at coordinate 773,106 of NW_027115075.1, forward strand.
TTATATCTATATCTGATCAAATTGTTTGGACAATTTTTATGATCTCGTGAGACCAACTAAAAAACATAGAAAAAAAATCGATATTATTCATTTTTTAGAATGACGTAGTTCATGAAATATAAATAAACCCCACACATCCAAAAATAATATTTAGGGAAGAATATGGGATAACTAAAATCATATTTTTAACTACGAATCAATTCCCTAATTCAATATATATTGAGTAAGTTAGTTAATTTTTTAAAAAATAATTTCTAACAACAAATATACTATTTCAATGACAAATTCAACCATGTTTTAATTCTTATTACATTTGTTTCTAACTTAAATCAACTCGATTTAAATCTACAATAATATGTAATGCACAATTAAAAAATTTCATATGATTTAGTATTAAATACATATACATATATATAAATTACAGTAAAAGTGTAACTCGTTCTGCAACGCATAGTTATATTTCTTTGTATTTTTTTATTTTTTAAATCACACTAATTCTTTCATATTTAATATTTTCTTTTCCTTTCCATCATCCTTCGTCATTTTTTTTTCTATTAACTACTTAAACTGTCATTTCGTCTAGCATAAAATATTTTTTTTGCTTTATGTTATCCATCATTTAACTAATGTTATCATCTGTACATGTAATAATTAAAAACATTGTGTTGCATTCTAATCCTCCAAAAAATAGTACATTGAAATTTATTTTTGAAGCTCATAAATTCTAAATCATCATAGTTTTTTTTTAACTATTAGTTTAAGCACATAACTGTTAGTTCAAAAGTTTTCATTTTGTTTTACATTTATTATCCACTTGTTTATTGATTTGATAAAACATAAGATAGAGTATATGTTTACGATCTTATATTATGAAGAATGGACTTACAAAACACGACAAACACTACTACCGGTACAAATAAGACGTGGAAAAACTGCCGCATTGAAAAATATTTTACTGCAATATCTATCCCTGTGGTTCATCAATTATGGACTTCTCCATTCTCAAAAAAGATACAAAAGGGATTAAATTAAGTACTACACATATGTTATAAAAGTTACGCGGCGTTGAGCGTGGTCAGCACTTGGATGGGTGACCACTAGAAATCGGTGATCGCTCATACGGAAAGTCACGCTTCGCGCATCCCATGGAATTGTGACGCCCGTCAGCCTATTGGAGGCAACTCATAGACCGGGTCTGAACTGATAGCTCTAACCTATGTTCCTTAAAATCCAAAGATAAAATTTAAAAAAAAATTAAAATTAAATCTAATATGATTAATTGTTTTTGGTTGTTCCCGAGTTCTGGTAAAACCATTTGATCTGCTTAGACTTATCTATCTAGGTTACTATTTTCAAGTTTTAATTCAAAGTTCCATTCATGTCAGCTACTCTTCAGTTCAGGTTAAATTAAATCACAAATTTAATATTTAAAACATCAGATAATGATTATACAAATCAATGTTTCGCCCATCCAGTCATTTTTGTGATCGGTACAAAACAAACCTCAGTGTATGTTGATATGTTTTCACAAACCTGAGTGTATGTAGTTATGTAAGCATAATGCTAATACATGGTTTTTAGCCATGATTAAAAAAATATAGCAGCATTGGATGTCCTTTAATACTCGTACAGCAAGCACGCCACATTTTCGAAGGGCAGCCTGAATCATTGATAAAATTTCTGTAGCCACGAGGCATGCAACAGGTCGCACGTAACGTAGGCTATGAGTCATGAGTTTTATTTTCAATAACTTCTGGTCAATGACCTCATACAAAAAGGTGTATCATTCACATAAGTGCGATCATACTTCATCAATGAGTTAAGAATGCAATGTTTTAGTTTGATATAATTTTACTACCGATGATATCATTTTAATACTCGCCAACTGTGAAAGAAATAGGTTTTATGAAAATCAGTAATAAAATATTCTTTACACTTACACCCCAAGAAGAATATTGGGATCAGTGTTTAGTAAGGAGGTACTGTTATTTAAATAACAGTTATAAATTTGAGAGGGGTCTACATACATATACATATATATTCTTTATTTTAATTATATATTTATTTATAATATATTTATTACTTTTAGGTTCCATCAAAATTGACCACTGATGGTGGTGTATGATACTTATAATACGACTTCGGGAATCATTTCTTCTGTTAGAAATGATGATTTAAAATTTTTACTGATGCTCTACTTGCTCTGAACTCTTCAAATCTTAACTTTATTTTCATACATCTTATGGAAATAAATTTTCACTGCATTCAAGTCTTAATTAAAAACCTAGAAGAATATTTTTTGAAGGGGGTAGATTTTATATGATTAAAAAAACACTTATGTAAAAATGTTTCTCGATTTTATGTGAGCAGATTTAGGAATACCACTGGACTAATCTATTTCTAAGTAAATCCACAATCTGGTTTAAGTGTATTAGGCAATCTCTTCTATTACATACACAAATTCACTTTTTACATGTTTGTAAGTATAAAAAAAAAGGTCCCCACTGGAGTACGATCATCAAAGACGAGTAAATTTGTGAGATTATGTCTTCGAATTTTTCGTAACATTATCTTTATAAAATTAAAGTTGAAGAGCCTCGTGGTTTTCGTTGCCTAGAGTAGTAGTCACATTATTTTTGAGAAATTCACAAAGGATTAAATATCTTAGACGATTTCTTTCATTATGTGCCTCATTATATACCATTGCAAAAAAAAATTAAAAAGAAAAATTTCAAAACATAGGTAATTTAAAAAAATTAAAAAAAAGTTCATTACGCAGAAAAATGAAAATTACACGCATAATAATTTCTTAAACAAATAAAATAAAATGTGTATATAATAACCTAAAATTGAAATATTTCTTGAAAATGTCTTATAAGCAAAAATCTTTGTTAGCCCTATTCAAGATAAAATGTCAATTTAATACTTTATTAATAGATTTTGCATCCAAGTTTTGTTTGATACTGAATTCAGCTAAGAATAATCATAATTTGTATTCATAAAGATTTGTTTTGTTTTTTAGTGAAAATTGAAACCCAAGCATTGTCTTTTTTTTTAAAGAATTGTCCAACAAAAATTTATCAAAAAGATTAATGGATATATAGATGTATACCTGTAGCAGTTATTTTACGGTACCAGCTAAGGTTTCAGATTCCGTTTTTCGCTCATTAGATATTAAAGCGCTTCTACTGTACCCCGGGGAAAGTTAGAGCACACGTGCTGGGAGGGTGGAATCACCCCTTGTTGAGGGGTGCCGTGAGGTATTTTGGGTCGGGGTGGCGCCTGAGGGCCAAAGCTAAACATGCTTCTTTAATGGAACCCATTGTTTATTACTGTCCAGGAAGCCCGTGCGTACTCCACTATTTTCCTTCTTTTGCCAATCCTCTATCAAGCTTTCCTAGAAGACATCAAAAATATTACCTATTTGGAAGATATAATGTTCTAGAAATAATAGGAGTGGATATAAGCAGCTCCTGGATCGCACCGCAGTTCTGATCAATAGAATTTTAATCACCTTTTCCATTTTTACTGTTAAAAAATCATTGCTATCAATGACTTGAATAGAGAAGATAATTGTTTTAAACATTCAAGGGCAATAAGCAGTTCATAAAGCTGTCTATAGCAAACGGAATCGAACGCCTTCGGACAGTCTATCAAAACTACCCAAAAGATTCAAGTCCTATCGGTTTTCCTTCGCCCAGTAAAAACGAGATGAAAAGGCTCTATTCCTGGAAAATTGAATTTCTTTGATTCTATTTCGCAGAGTTTTTTCAAGTGCAATGGCTTTCAATTCTCTTTTATTCTCTACAACGGTTTGATATTTTTTATCCCGCAGAGCAGAAATTTTTTTTTATTGCTACCTGACAAAGGATTTACCTGAGTATTCTTTATTTATAAAAAAGAACGGTTTTTGTTTCAAATTTTGCAAATATAACGGATATTGTTTTATTAAATGTTTAGTTATTCTTGAATTCAATGGATTCGATAAAATTATAGGAGAAATTAATCTATTCTAAAATTCAAATAATGTATAAAACTCCAATAATATAAATGTCCATTTCAATTTTTACAGAGCCCGACAAACAACACTATTAAAATCATTAAGCTGTATTAAAAAAAAAATATATAGAAAAATATTTAAAACTATACAAATCATAAATAATAATAGATATGGTAATATTATACTATTATTAAAATAATATATATTTTAAAAACAAATTGTTTCAAACCCAACTTCAATTTTTCACAATATTCACTTTACAATGTTTTTATCTACCATTTTTTAGAGAACCATTGAGCCTAAAAATGCTCTTGTAAATTACTTCAAATTCATCCTGTAGGGTTTTTTATGAAGAAATATTATTTTTAACGATATTTCTCGAATCACAGAGACAATTACAACATTTTTGGAGGAACGGTCTTTGAATTTTATATTTCTTGATATTTGAAATTTACGTTCATACTGAGCTCAAATTGTAGCATAAATTATTGATATAAAAAATTGTAAATAATTAAATTTTACTTCTTTGTATGTATGCACTGGAATCATATGAAATTAATTACGTGATTGCCATTTTTAATACATTTGATTTTACAATAAATAAAATCTATGAAATATAAAAAATATTAAAAAAAACATATAAATAGTATTTAGACAATATCTTTATATAAAATATATAAGTAATTCCGACAAAATCAACAATGGGGACATCATTCTATATTTCGTCTCCACCACCGTTTCGTAGAATATCAATTTTTTTTTTTAATTTAAAATATAAGATAAAATACGATGCTCTACATAATTTGTTTAGTAATATAAGAATTTTTTCAACGATGTATTACAATGTAACTGGCGATTTGTAGTATTAACAACATTGCTTAGTTTGGATTCGGATAATTGAATTAAAGCAACATAACCAAAAATAACAAAAACAATTAACATAATACCCTTTTTACATAAATTATTTTGTTCAGATCCAATTAAGGCCTTTCATTAATCGTTGAAAATCACGTCTTTCACAATTTTTTATCCTTCTTCCCATTTAAGCTTGCTTTATAAATTTCTTGACCTTGATATATTTAGGACTGGATAAAATATTAGGACAGGATACCAAAAATCAATGAATGAATGATCCATGCGTGTACTCATTGTTCTAGTTTATTGTTTTATTATCCCTATCCAATTTGTGAAAGGAGAACCTACGTCATCATTATTACATAACCTATCTTGTCTTACTCAACAAGTCGACTCCAAACAATCACGTGCTAATGCGATTATTATGTCACATCGAGTTCACGTGCTACTCCCAACGTGATGTTGATCGTTCTGATTTCAACTTAATAAAAAGGAGTCTTCAGGTTACCTTCGTAGTCATCATATGATTACTATTTCCTGGGCTCCTTCCATTCTCTTAACATTATCCAAGTCTCATTAGAGAAAGTAGGCTCTCTTGATTAAAGGACTACAAATGATATTATTAATACATATTTTTTTAAATTTATTTAATGATACTTACAACTGGTAACTAAACTGCACACTGGACATGAGATAAGGTCCAAAGAGGTAGCAAGAAATATAGAGTAATGGTTGTGCTAAGGAGAAGTGAAGAATGCACAAATAAGTAATGGTAGAAAAGTGAGAATAGTGTAAAAATGTGACATGATTTCCTATATGAAATTCAAATTATGAAAAATTATGGCACATAAAAATAATGTATGTATATATACATTATCTTCCAAAACATAAAAATAATTTAAAGTTGTATATATTTTTTTTAAAACTTGATCATTTGCCAATATTCTCAATACCGTCTTTAGATTTCTGCAAGATCATCCCATATGTAAGAAACCCTGTTCATAGCATGTGTGGGTGTTTTCTCTTCATTTGTCGGTTTTTAAAGTTAATATTCGGCTATTACGATAGTATCATAGCTAAATGTGATGTTCTACCTCTGCCCAGAAATTGGTTATTAAGTAATTAATTTGGTTTAATAGTCAGTAACCTAAGTAATGAAATTGTTAATTAATGTTTTCTTATTTTTCCTCCTTTTTTCTTTTTTCTAAATAGTATTAACTGTTAAAAATTTGGCCTAAAGTGAATATAATTGTATTAATTATAATACATATGGATAAAGATTTTTATTATGGTCGTTTATTATTGTTGTAGGTTTAAAGTACATGAATATGGGACAGTGGTCCCGAAACGTTATACTATAATATGATAATTTAATATTAATTACATTCAATTTATTAACCAATCTTTTATCAAGTTTATTAACCTCAAAAATTTTTTATGAATTGGCTTACCAGACTTCCTAAAGAGAATCCAGATATTAACAACTGTAATATAAAAATACATCTAGTAAATGTGATCTAAAATCTTAATGGAGTGTTACAGGCATGTAGAGAAACTACCTATTGCACTCTAGATTAGAAGGTCTCCAGGCAATGTTCTTTTCAGGCGCCTCGGGGAATTGTCAGAAATGGAAGAGAAAGCAACACTAAAGACTAGTTGGTTTGGGTCGTTAGGAAGTTTATAATGGAAGGATTGATAGATACCAATCACAGCAATAATAACTTTTATGATTAAATTTTTAAATAAATTATTTTTTATTTAGGAAGATCGTTGATCGACCGTGTGTAATATTTAAAAGGAAGAATAATACAAATAACTAAAATATATATTATTCTATTTTATTCTCTTTCTTTGTTACATTATTTTACTTTTTCGTATCTTTTTTAGCCCATATCCTACAAAGTTGGCTCAAAATAAATAGTTTATTTAGTATTTGAATTATTTTGACTGCCCATAGACCACCTTCCTTTTAATTTTTTGTATTCAATTGTTAATACTTTAAAGTAAAGAGTGATACATAATTTTGATTAAATGATTTACATAACTTATAATACTTCTATCATTCGCCCTTAATAGCGCATATAATCTTCTTAAAATGAACTAAATAAATCTTTGAAACAGCCATTAGGAAAAAAAGTTACTGGATTGCTATAATTTATTCTCGAGAACTCTATTTTATCCTTTAGAAACACATATCTGAGGAACTGTTGAAATAATTTGTTAAATAAGTCATTATTTACACAATAAAAAACTCTTGCTTATATTTCTCGCAGGGATTCTTCCGCTACTTTGACGTATGACAAACGGAAATGCGATTTCACCCCCTTTTGTAGACAAGATCGAGAACACCCCTTGACACAAAGGAAGTGAAAAATGTTGGGGTGTTGACAACGCAAATATTCCTCCTGACAGTGAGTGGTGGTGGTTTCACCCACCCAGCCACCCTAACCTCCTCTGAGCAGATCTAAGCAGCAGAACCATCTTACTGGCCAGGTCGTCCATCATGAGCAGTTTGGTCCACTCTCTTCTATCGTTGAGGATTTTTGATGTCCTTTTATCCTAAAAAAAAAAAATATCCAACTAAGTACAATCTAGTGACGCTTTTATTTTGTCTATATTTTATTGCACTCTTATTTTCTATGTATTACAAATAATAAGAACATGAAATATTTAACAAAATCTCTAAAAATAATTATGCTAAATAAATTCACGTATTTACTGGGTTTTAAATAGAAAAATACAACTTCAAATAAAAAATATTATAGAGAAAAAAATATTTAAAAAAGTAGTGCCCAACTGTTTATACACACAGCATTCTAAATCTAGTTGGGCAATTGCTATTATTCTTACATTGCAAAGAGATAATCAGTAAATATTAAAATACATAATAGCTTTATGTTTTTCTTATTGTTTCAGTTCTTTAATATTTTTCTTTTTTTCTATATTTTCAATTTCAGGCGTTTTTTGAAAATCGCTCGATTAAACTAAATTAAGTCTCGTGTTCCCGTTTTAAGGAAATATTTCAAAAGTGAAGTAGGACCCTCGTTTCCTTGGGGGTCTTAGTGGGGTGGCTCCGGCCGAGAAGCCTTTTTTTCGTGCTATGATCTCCTCTTGTGGGATTGTGACATGTCGTACATCGAGCAACCTACTCGCTATAATTGTCTGTTTAAAATGTGAGATAAGTAAGGCTACCACGGAGGGCGGGAGTGGAGGGTTTCACGCCGTTTTTCAATTTCAGCCGCTTTTTTAAATTGCATCTAAATCATCAAGACATCTAAATGTAATTCTCATTGAAGTTTTTGCCATCATCAGCTTTATTAAGACTGAAAATAATAAATTTAAACAAGGATCTATTGAAAATAAGCTGTCTTAAGAGAATAATGTTTATATTAATTTATGTAAAATGACTTCTGTTAATGTATGTTTTTGTTTAATGGTGTAAAACATCACTGGCCATCAATGCCATTAATTTCTAATTTAATTATATTTTACCTTTATTTTTTTTTGTCTATGTTATATTTGTGTCAGAAAATATTTTAATTTTAAAAACTAAAAATACTAATTTCATTGTTTTGTCGTAGTCTTTAAGAGTTTTTGAAACATACGGGTTTAATGTGTGAAGTGAAACATTAATGTCCTTGAAATATATTAATTGTTAAATTATTATTTATATGTATACAATTTTAATTAACAAACATTTTAAGACTGTAAATAATTTCACTCAATTGCTCTATTTTACGACTAAATGCCTCATATATTTCTAGTTGAAATTTAAAGAAATGGAAAATTATATCTCTATCTACAATTGTAAAAATAATTATTTCCATAGTACAAATACGTAAGAGTACGTGCTGCTTTTAGTGGACGACTAGTGAACTACTGGTATGCTGTAGATTGATCTTTAGCGTTACTCACTCTCAGATTTGAAAAGCTTAATAATAATAATACACATTTTGTTAGAATAGGAAGAAAAAAGAAGAATAAAAAAAAAATGTTATAATTTACTTTTTATAAGAAGGTCAGGGGTGAGTCACGAAAAAGCCTGACTCAGGCAGTTATTCTCAAGATCGCGTGGTAGCCATTTTTTCTCAGCTATTTCGAGGAATTCCATTTTATTCGGTCATTATATCCAGACCCGGTCCCGGCCTTTCTTTCATTAGAAAATATTTAATGTATTGGGATTAAAAAAAAAAATTCTGTCCGATTTATAAATAAAACATATTATTCACAATAAAATAATTTTTGACTTATTTTTTTATGAATAGTATCGATTACTTGCCATCAGTTCTGAGAGTTTAAAGACCAAAAATACGTTCTTTGTGATGGAACGGCACTGGAATATTGTTTCAATTTTTTGACAATTTGCCCCGCGTATCATGAGAACCGAATCAGATACTTGCCGAAACTAAACTCTTTCCGATCTTAAACTGTTTTTTATATATGTAACACAAAACCTTTTGATAAGAGCTGGATAGCTATCGCCCCCAAGAGGATATAGTTTTCTTGTTTTGTTTTTAATAGTATTAAATATGAAGTGACGTTTTTGTTCTATTGTTTTATTCTAACGATTGTAGATACCCCAGCTTGTGTATATTGTTTGTTATTATTTTATATATACGATTTTCAACTCACCATTTTTGTAAAATTACTACAATTGATTATTTATTTCATGGGCTAACTCTATTTGTACGGAGGTTGCCCCATAAACAAGTAAGTAAATTATTACTATTATTAGTCAAAATAGATGAGTCTGGCAACTATATTTAGGGGAAATAAAAATCGTGGCTCTTTTAAAACGTTAAAAAAAAAAATTTTAAATTTGAGCCCCATACCTTCAAAACGATCACTAGAAAACCTAATATAGCATCATTTAAAGTGTAATAAATTCTCTATAATATGAGTAATAACTTTATAATTTTTTTTTTACGATTTTATATTCGTGCCGACGTTTCGACCTGAATTTCAGGTCTTCATCAGGGCTAAAAACAGGTAACAACCATTATTCAGAGATGCATAAAATAAATAAATAAACTGGCAATTTCAGAAATATACATAACAATGGATTGAAAAATGATAATAAAGCAGTTGATTTTCAATCCATTGTTATGTATATTTCTTAATTTGTTGGTTTATTTATTTCTTTTGATTTTGTATGTTTCTCTAAAGGATGGTTGTTATCTGTTTTGTTTTTTTAGCTCTGATGAAGACCTGAAATTCAGGTCGAAACGTCGGCACGAATAAATAACCGCAACCCCCGACCATCTTCTCCACAAAACAAAATCTTTTCTAAACCAAATTGGGGGTTTAATGAGACCTTAGTGACGGAGGTCTACTGCTCACACTTTCTTATTTGCCCCTGAAAAACCTATCAGACGACTATAGATTACTATAGATGTCTCTAAGGCCCGAGAGAAGGCATTGTATTGCTTGCTGATGCATGAAAGCTATTATCGAGCTGTCCGACCGCTATAATTTATGTTAATATATGAAGATACCGTCTCTCATTTACTATTCATGGGCCCTATGAGATTGGATTTTTCGAATGGTGCTGAATCAGGGTGGTTCGAGGCAGCAGCCCTCGGAGACAGCGGCTAGGTCTGGGGGGGGGGGTGAGAGGTGGAATTGAAAGTCATTACAATCGATTGTACGATACGAAAAGATAAATGATAAGATGATTTTGTATTTAGAAAAAATATTGCTGACGAAAATAAATCATAGTTTAAACGCTTTTAATATTTACTGAAATATCTTACCTTATAAATATGGTACCTTTTTCATCAAATAAGCTGAAATTATTTGATATTGTTTAAGGATAATTTTTAATAACAAAAGAAAATGTTCAAAAAATTTTAAAATATCGCAAAAATAATATAATTCAATTAGCTACTACCTACGGTTTTTCTAGCAAATATGTTTTTTTTTTTGTATTTTGTATATGCATTTTAAATCACATCTGTAACTTAAGAATTTCTTAAGAACTGTTTTGTACTTAATGTTTGTAGTATTATTTAAGAACAGAACTTTAATGGGTTTTATGTACTCGAAATTAAATAGAACGACGAAACAATAGAATGATATCTTGTATATATGTATAATATACTTGTATATATGTATACATAACCTTCACCATCTTCTTATATATAGAATCACTCACTAACATAATAAGATCTCAAAGGCAAGAACGTCGTTAAAGCTGAAATTTTGCATTATTCTTTTAAAAATTCTATGAATTATTATATGGATTATTTCCAAGAAGTTATAAAAAATGGAAATTAAAAATTATGTAAGTTTGATTTTTTTGTATTTATATATATTTGTTTTTGCTTTGTTACAACGATTATAAAGCATCTCGTTTCTTTTCCTCTATCTTCATGAATGGCCGAGATATCTCAACAAGATGAAGCCTAGAGTAATAAAATTCAAATCGGCTGCATTATTGGTGGATGGTGATAATGTTCAGTTTTCGTTATCTACAATCGCAATAAATAAGGAAATATCCATAATGATTAAAAGCGATGCGACGTACCGATATAAAAAGAATAATAAAAAATAAATTACATCTTTGAGAAATAACAACAATTGTTAACATTTTTAAAAACGAAATTTCATAAAATAAACGATGTCTTTTTGAAGAATACAAAGAGTTGTAATTAAATATGATATTGAATTTTATAAATGTTTTTTGAAAAGAGCAATGAGAAGATAACAAAAGATAAAGTAATAAGTTAGAAAATATTAAAGTAAATTAAACTAAAGTGATTTTCCATAAAACGAAAAATTTTCCAAATTATATTTCATGAATAGAAGGAAGAAGATTAGAAAAATAATATTAACAAATTAGTTACACAAGAAGAAGGGAATATGAAGGAGTGCGATTAAAAAGAAACAATAAATAGTTATTAACTATTTATTTATTTGCTCACCTTTCGTTCCACTTTGCAGGGCTTCATCAGGGCTAAAAAATATATTTAAAAATAAAGTCTATATAAACGGGAAAATATATATAATATTTTCAGTAGATACATAAAATTTTCTCAATTTTGACACACAACAGCCTTCATTAAGAATTAAGGAGATATTCGTTTTCACCTTCATTGCAAGTACCTGTTAAGTTAGGCCAGGAGAGGCTTTTTAGACTGAAATATAGTTTTTCGAATTCCGTAGTTTGTATGAATTATTAAAAATGAAAATAAGGAGTTGAGAAAAAGACATAGAGAAAAGAATAAAACTTGCGCAATTTGTTTTGTATTTAAAAAGTAAGAAATTAATTAAAAATAATTTATAATGAGATGTAGATAGTTGACCGTAGATTAATGCTTGAAGAAGTTTATCGGGGGGTGCGGTCAGCAAAGAACAACATAAATAAACAAAACAATATTTATTTATTTTATGCCGACGTTTCGACCTGAGT
>NW_027115075.1:790996-814682 GCF_000696795.3 Halyomorpha halys
TTAATTATTAAAAATAACTGCTATAACAACTTTATATCCAAGTCATAGGATTTGTTGTTATTTTATTTTATCTAGAATATTGTTTACTTCTCATCAATTAATTATCTCCACCCTCTATTTAAAGAGCTGATCTAGATTGCATTGTGTTTCAGGACGTGGCTTTCATCAACCCGGCGAACGTGGTGTTCGTCTACATGTTGGTGCGGGAGCTGGTGCGAGGCGAAGAGGTGGAGTCGGAGCCGCAGCTGCAGGCGGTGGTCCTCACTTGCCTCTACCTCTCCTACTCCTACATGGGCAACGAGATCTCCTACCCCCTCAAGCCCTTCCTCGTGGAGGAGTCCAAGGACCGCTTCTGGGACCGCTGCCTCCTCATAGTCAACTCCCTTAGCAGGAGCATGCTCAGGATCAACGCCGAGCCGGCCTTCTTCACCGAGATCTTCACCGAACTGAAGGCCTGCGGTGCCCAAGCGCCATGACCTGCCCCGGGCAAAGACAATACATGGTGGCGATAGTAGCGGCATCCGGCGGCACGGCTCCACAACCTATACCTTGTCAACAGGGTACCTTTGTATAAATAATTAACGCAATTGAATTAATTGTTAATGTAAAGCGTAATATTTGATACTGAAATTCTAAAATCCTCAGCTGAATATCGCAACAAAAGCTTGAACAACATTACAGATAACAGACTTTCGACTTTCCCTAGCGATGCTTGAATGATAAAAAGTGCACTTACACCACTTTCCACAATTGTATTTGAAGGTTATGAAGAATTTTTCGAACAAAAAGGGTAAAAAAAGTTATTTTGGAGAAAAAAATGAATTATTTTTAATAAAGAATATCGTAAGATACCTGGTTTGGAAGGTGGGAGGAGTAGCCAATGTCAATGGAGCTGTAGCTGAACGCTGACCGAAGAGCGCTCTCATCCAAGAAGGGTGCTTCTTCTGGTACAGCTGAGGCCGATGTTGAGGTTATGTCAGGTGAAATCGAAATAGTTTCCTTTTCTGGATAATATGGCGGTTAAAGAAATTCATATTATTTATAAAAAATTAAAGAAAAGAAAAGAGGGAGAAAATATTAAAAATCGAAACGTTAGCAGAAACATTTACCATTCTCCCTTTTTTATTTGAAGACCACTTGATGACATTTATTGTTACCATAATACATGAAATTCACTAAAAAAAAAAATATTAATAAAAATACCAGCCTACTCATCTACTGAATCTTTTAATTTCTCTTTTTGTTCATTGCCAGAATTAACGGACGTCACTATCACAGCCTTGACGTCAAGACAGTTGAGACACCATTACTACAACAATTGTGTTCAACCTACTCAATTACAGTTGCCGACATTTTAGGCAATACTTTCTGATCTATAATTTATAGCAATTATATTTTTTATTTCTAGCAATAATTTTGTTTCTGTTCAAGGAGTCATGTACTGGATCATTTCTATACCGAAATCATTTTCTTGATTTTCGCATTGATAATTACAATAAATTTCTAAATCAAGATGTTTAATAATATCATTATTCTTTAAAAATATCGCCAGTATATTGTTATATTTTTGTTTTAATGATACAATGATACAATGATTTAATGATACAAATGCCTTTTTTAACATATAATAGAACGTACAAAGTATACGTTGTTCGGCATTATGAAGAACTATTTCTACCTTTATGAAAACTGTTATTTTTTATTTATTGTATTTAAAAAAAAAAACAGACAAAAGCATTTTTTTTATTATTATTAGAAACCAACTAGGCAGCTTTTACAGTCCATTATTCGATACACCTATCATGAATGCTTAGTTAGCGATTAACGCCTACGTATTATATGGGCCAGTTCATTGACAATGACACGCCATAGCTGAAGAGTGTTTTGAGAAAGGGGATAGGAAAGTCCAGTACTGGAGAGAGCGGACCATGTATTGATCGTCTCCTGGAAGTAGCGATGGAGGCATAATTTCTCAACCGCTTTGATGGCGATGTAATAAAAGCTTATCCAAGGCCTCAATAATTCATAATCAGAAATTTCTAAAGTAATTAAATTAATATAACTTTCTTCTGAAAGAGTTTATTAACAATAATCTCAAAATAAGAGGGGGGAAAACTTGTTTTGCTTATTTGGTTTTTATCGAATTATTTTAATGGCATTGGAAATTTATTTATATTAAATTACGAGGTTTTTTTTTTACAAAATTTTATTCAAACTATTCGTTACTCTCTTAAATTGTCTATTAATGTAAATATGTTTGCGTTGTTAATTTGTTGGTTATTAATAACTTTTATTTGTTAGATCTTATGCTAATTAATTGTTATTATTTATCCAAACCCAAATTTTTAAAGCTTCCGCCTGCTTCCCTCGGAAGGAGTCTTTGTTGAGGTCTAAAAAAAAGTAAGAAAAAAAAAAGCTGATGATTGTTACATTTCAATTTCATATATATTTTATAAATCTAACTCTGGTTTAGCTTACAATAAAATTATGTTGGATGAGGTTTTTAAATTGTATGTTATTTATTTATTTAAATATCATTTTATTGTTTTACATAAAAGGGGTTTATTTTTTTTTTTTTGTTATATTTTAATTTTGCAATGCTCTGGTTATTTTATTGTTTGGATGTAGTCACAATATTTCCAACAATCGTATATTTTTCTTATTAAAAATAATTGTTTCATCAATAAGTGATGATTCTTAAAAAAAAAAAATTAATTTTTCTTAATCAATTTGATTTTTGTCATCGTAATATAACAGAAATTTGATTATGTTCTACATGCTACATTTTTTAATTTATCACATAATTATTTTCAGAATATTGCACCAAGATTACATCTCAGAATTGTACCTTTTTTTAAGAAAAACACATGGATAAACAATATATTGTCAAGTCAGGTCTATCAGTTTACTTTAGTAAATGAAAAGGCTTCGAGAATGGTAAAATTTGATTCTGTTAAAATTTCAAAGAAGTGCATGAAGTGCAAGTCGAGTAATGTTGTTACAACAGGTATTTAATATTTTGAAGTATATTCGTCTTTAGTACCTATGTTATGTAATTTTTTAAAAAAATTGAAATGAAAATATTGTAAAAATTATTTGTACAGTTCACACTATTGTTAAAAGTCATTTTGATACCCAAAAGTAAACCCATCAATGGCTTGGGTATTATGGATCCACTGAGGTAAAACATTTTTTTACAAAATTAAACAAATATAAAAAAAAAATTATATCATAAATTTGAATAGTTGATAGTAAATATACTCATAATACAATAAGAATGAGCTACTCGAGTGCAGAAAATCTATTTGTACTTGTAAGTACTTAAAATATTTAATTTATGCTTATCAATTACTGAACAATTTGGATCGTTGGGTATGATTTTTCAATGGTGAGTTGATTGCCCCAGCAAATGTTAAATATTTTGGAATCAAAAATGAGTTCCGAGAAACATTTGAGCTTGGAGCAGTGTTAAAAAAACTTATGTGACAAATATTCTGTGATCTCGAACTATGTAAAGTAAGTAAAAACTTCAAATTGTTTTGAGAAAAAGTTTTTAAAAAAAATAATAAAATAAATATCTGTTAAATGTCTACTTAGTCTATGTTTTAAATTCAATAAATATATTTTAAGGAGCACTTAAGATTAATAATTCATTCTAAATAAATTAAAATAGGGGCTGAGGGGGAATAAGAGTAGTATTTAGATACAAATAAGTATCTCAAAATGTATCTTGATATTTTTTGAGTATCCTGTGAGTTTTTGGAAAAATGATCTTCCATAATAATGGTGAACATTTAGTAATGTGTACAAATATAATGTTTCTTAAAACTCATTGTTCAGGGAGCTCTTAGAATTCAGTTAAGATTTGTTGTGTACATTTTATCGTTTAAGTATAATATTTATAGTAATTATTGAAGTGTATATAATGTATTTATTTATTGTTTTGTTTTATTTTTTGATTACTTAATTTTTTCATGAAGATGAGAAAGTAAACACCGTCCCAACTAGATATAATTTAGTTGTTTCCCAAATAGATTGTTTTGCGATGCAAAACGAGTGTCAGATTAAATTAGGTGAGGACTGTGCTCAATGCATTTTGGACCAAGTTTTCATCCAAAAGTGAATGCAATTATTTATTAAAAAAAAAATTATGGGATGAAGATACTTTATATACAAAGACTGTGTACATAGATTTGTTGTTGTGATTCCTCCCTTTGTCACATCCCCTATTTTCAATCTCCAGTCCTTAAAAACACCTCCAGTATCCCTCCACTTTTGTACTCTACCTGCTCCTGAACAATCTATTTGTTATCTTAATTGCTAATTAATCAATATTTGTATTGGTTCCATTGCATTATGTCAGAAATTTTGTCATGGCAAAAAGAAATTAGTATATTTTTTTTCGTATATATAATTTTAAGGTTACAACCATTTGAACAAAAAATCCTGAAAATGAGCATTGTTGACCCTGTAGTACAAACAATAATCAAATAGCTATGTCTTAAGAGCTAACATTACACAAGGATACTTCACTTTTTGTGACGTAAGAAGAATTGAAAATGAAATGAATTTTTATTTGAGCTGTGGAAAACTAAATTTGTGTAAATCATTTTGGTCTCATTGCTCTTCATTTACATAAAAAATAATTAATTTATTAATTACTGAGTTTGACTTCAAATAGTTGATATGGTTGTGGCTGACTAATTTTAACAAAGAAAGCTGTTTTCCTTACCAAAAACTTCATAGAACTTCTCCTAAAGTGTTGAATATTTCAATACTCCAGTTTTGACTTAAACCACTTTTCTATCAATCAACATATTTTGAACATTTATCAAATTATTTCATATATTTAGTAGGACTCGTTCAAAACATGTTACAATATTAATCTAAATAGATTTTTTATGTTTAAATTATTCGTTAAACAAATTCAATAAAAATTGTTTATTATTATGTAGTAACGTTTGTGAATTAAAAAAAAAAACATTAATGATTTATTTTTTTTACCAAGATATGTTATACTTTTGAGATCATATAAATAAATTTTGTTTGTATAAGTATAACAATATTTTTGTTTTCTGCATCTAGTGATATTACGGTTAAAACTAGGATGTATTGTGTATTATAAATATTAAATATTGTACCTTATCTTATTACTTTGTACTAAAATAGCATTATTATCAGCTAAAGGTTCAAAGTAAATGGTTATTACTAACATAAAAGTCATCAGATATTAAAGGAACATCATACAGATGCAAAAACAATTAATTAAAATTCTAGATATTTATATTTTTCCCACAACACTTTATATTTAAACAATAAACAATCAAAGAAAAGGTTTGAAGATGGTCTTGTTGCCATAATACAGGTTGAAAACCACTTTCCTGATATGATGAAAAAGAAAAGAAATTTAATTAAATAGGTTAGGATGAATGTTCTATACCTTAAAAATATATTTAAGTTAATATATTAAAACATTATAATTAATAAATTACCTGAGGTTATTCATTCAACTGCTAATAATACATAAACAAAATAAATTTAAAATATGATATATAATTGCTAATATTAAACTTAAATATTCTGCATTAATTCCTTAGCTAGTAATCCACAATAAAATATCTTAATTGAAGTAGGTCTCTTAGCTTCGACCCCTTTACTCCTTCCTAATATAGTTATGAATACTCAGTTATTCGGAGTTTAAATGTATTTAATTTACCATTTTAATTTCAAGAATATTGCCATGACAATTATAATTTTTTCAAATTCCAAGAGGAAAAAATGTAAAAAGTAAAAAGAGAATTTTTTTTATAAATTAATGTCTTTGTGCTCTTAAATATTAAGTATTTTTCTTTTGTTTCGTCTTAAAAAGGCTGGAATTGTGCAATATTTGTTGATATTTTAGCAGATCTGTGTTAGTTTTTAAGCTTCGAGTGGTCTCTAGTCAGCTTCGTGGTCCTATTCCAAATAGCTTTGAGCTATCCAGTCAGGAATAGGCCCGAGCCATCGTGTATAAATGAATTAGATGTTGTTTTTAAATTATAAGACATTTGCTTGTTATATATATACATATATTTAAAAAAAAACTATTTCCATTGTTTTATAATTTTATTTGTGATCTTACAATTCCATCAATACTGTGAACTGAGTGTAAATTTTAAGAAGATCAGTGTGTAAATATTCGGAGACATTCCAGTTAGCATTAAGTATGGGTACATTTATAATGTATTTACTTGTAAATGTATTATACAATGACATTCAAGTGAATAAGTATGCTGATAATTAACTAATTTTCTATGAGAAAATTAAAAAATATATATATCGATTGTGAATTAATTAAAACATTTTCATAAAGAAAATGAACCTGCTATGGTCAGATATAAACAATAATGTCAGACTGGAGAACTATATGAAAACTAAGTATTATTAAATAACATTTTGAAAGTCTTTTGTAACTCATGATTATGGCTTTACATACATCAAAGGTGAAAGAAAAAAACTGTTATGAAAAAAATTAAAAGCTCAAGAGATGATATTTTGAATATTAATTTGAAAATAAGTACTTTACATACATCAGTGTGTGTACATTATACACAAATATATTAATTTAAGGTAATGGCTATTTAGACTTAAGAAAAATGTATTTAAGTCTATCATGTTATGTAATTGTTTTGTCAATATAACTGTAGGGAATATACGGCTTCCTCTTCTTGTTTTTATAAATAAAGTTTCAAATAACAGAACTATTTATATGATATTCCTTTTTCCAAATATCTACATTCTTTATTCAGTGTACTCTGTTACACTGAATACATAATACATAATATACAGTGTACTCTGTTACACTGTATACAAAGGAGGTATTTTAATTTTATTGTCATAAAAAGTACATTTGTACCTCAAAGAGGTCTTTAATAATTTATTCACAGCCTTGAGTGATTTTTCTATTTTTATTTTTTATTCTTGTTTCTTGATAATATTTAATTTCACAACTTTAATGAAATAATTTTGAAAATAAATAAACAACTAAATTTCATAATATATTTTTTTTAACAAAACTAAATTAAAAGAATCAGTACTTGTAATCACAAATTTTGTTAAAATATTAAATGGATCAAAATGTATTTAAATAATGATTTAAAAATTAAAATAATAATATAAAATAAGATGTTTATTTATAATTACATGTTCTAAATTACAACCTCCTCTCAATTGTGTCAAAACCCAAACCCAGCAGGTGAGTACAGAAACAATGAGCAGACTTGAGTTTCCTGTCCTACAAATTTACATGGATTTTTCAACAATTATAACGCTATTAAATTAAAATATTTTTAGCACAATAATAATAATAAATAATAATACTTAGCAGGAACATGAAAGCATTAAATTTCATAAAGAAATAAATTGATTCAGGAAAGAGTGCCAGCCAAAACTGAATTATTGTAAGAGTAAGACGGAGATAGAGAACTGATGAATAGGTAGACCTAACTTTTCTCGGAAACTTCTAAATGTCAGTCCGATCAAATAAGCATGTGCAGTTTGACATTTCCTGCTATGTTGCAGCTTTATTTAAGATTATACTTCCTTATGACAATACTTTCATTGTGCTAACATCTCCAATGAAATTTCCTGCTTGCAGGTACTATTTAATATCAGTTATTATGTCTCCTCATATAATTAAATTAATAGATCTTTTCAATAATATATATTATGATTTATCTCTTCACTTTATTATGTTAGTTAATAATTATTTTTTGTATTTATCTTTACCCTCTTTATTATTTTATTTTATTTTTTTTTAAATACCTTAACATTTTGCTACCCTTATAAATCTACCTTTTTTGTATCTTTTTATTGTAGCCCTGATGAAGACCTACAATGTAGGTTGAAATGTCAGTAAAAATTAAATAAATAGTCGATTACTATTTTTTCTTCCTTCTTGACCGCTCCCCTAACCATTTCCTTAATAAAATTATTTATGTCTGATTTTTGCAAAAAGAAAATATACTCTATTTCGTGTAATCAATGTCTGTAAAACAGTTAGTTTAAAAAAAAAAATACAACTTTTTTTAAGAAAATTTAATGAACTTCAATTCTGATTAGCAATATTTTTGCTCTAAACTTTTTAAGACCTGTGATATTTGAGAAAAAAGTCTTTCCATCCTATCTCCCCCCAAACCTGATGCTGGATCTTCTGGAACTTTTTAAGAGGAAGGAGGACAAATATTGTCCAACCATCAGGCCTTTCTTGTTTTGACTGTCAGAATGAAAAGCTAATGTCACTAGGATAGTACTCCCTTATCAAGTACTGCGACTTGGGTTCTTGGATCAAAGTGGAATTTACAATTTATTTCTTGTCGCTTGATCTGTTCTTTGGCCTTCTACTTCTCTTTGTTTACTCCACTTTTGCATTCAGTGCCATCCACTCCAGGACTCTCTCTCCACTGTATACTATAGCCTTACAGCTTTGATAAAGTTTATAATATACCAATTACAAAGAATACTTTCAACTTCTGCATTGTTATATATTCAATTAGGCCTCACTTCGATTTTAGCTTCATCTTAATGCTCCTTATGAGAAGTGGTGATACAAAAACATGAATATTTGTGTTGAAGGTCATTTTTCAAGGCATTATGAACTTAATAATTTCATTACCTAGAGATTTTTGGTAGGTCAGGGAAGATCTAAGGTAGGAAACATGGAATGATTTCTAATTCCAGGTCAGCTTTACTAATTTGAACATTCAAGGTATTAGTATTCCTCCTATTGCCTATAATGCCAACATATCCAACCTATTTATTGTTATGATGATTTTCAAATATTCTGGTTAACACAATTCAACAGTTAGAGTTAGTTTCTTGTTTTTTTAAATATACATCATTTCTAGGACCAAAATTTTTTGTTGTTTACTTTCTGTGTAGAGAATTTTCACCCTGTCAAAACCAAACTTGTGATTATTTTTAATAGCATGAATTATGACATTCAGCTAATTCTGTATCTTCTTGTTTGAGGTCAATACAATATTTGTGAGTATTCATTATTTTGCGAGAGTAATGGGTAAGTAATCTTTCCCGTACTTGTTCTCTCACAACTTGAACAATTCATCAGGTAAATTATGTTTGAGAATTTTTCACAGCCAGTTCTATCTTTCAGTTTGAATAAAAAGCATTTTCTTGAGGCTATTAATATATTTATATGATATACAGAGTTATAAATAAATTTTATTTTATGGGCTGAAAGGTTTTATGTATTCTACAGAGAAATAAAAACTGGGATTAATTTGCTAATACTTGCTTCAAGGCAAACTCAAATGCTCCCATCAGACAAGTTTCACCTGCTCTATATGAGTTACCATTTTTTTTAAATTTACTTTGCTTGTTTTATATTGTTCTCATTCATTTTTTCCCATACTTATTTTTATGCCTAAATTATCACAAGATTTAAAATATAAAACTCCCTTACCAATATTCTTTCATAACATGAGAATTGGTTATTTTCCCCATTACAGCATATTTTAGTATCAACAAAATTAATAGTATAATCTTCCTCAACTTTCATCGTAAATTTAATATGTGGATCTACAAGGAAATGTTTTAAAAAATTATACTTCCACAGAACGTTTTGAAAGGAATACATTAACCAGATGATCCATTACAAATTCTACAATCATGGGACAAAGAGATTGCCCAATCGGAAGCCCCATGATTTGTTGATGTTTATCATAATTATTATAAAAGGAAAAATATGAATCACCTAGAAACAATTTAATAGCATTAACACATAAAGTCTGTGGAATTTTTATAACTTTAGTGATGTTTTCCTACCTTTTTATAACAGCTTTAGTAACTACTTCTTTTTTTTACAATAGTAAATAGAGAAACCACATCTGATGATATAAATTTATCATTAATTGTGATCTTTTGTAATGCAATATAATCTTTGAACTGGCATGAATTTTTAATATTCCATTCGTTCTTTATTTTTTATTTGTGCAGTATACTGCAATGAATTTTGCTAACCTAAAAGTTGCCTATTTTACAAAGTCTATTTGGTTGCAATGGTATTTTGGTTTTATGTATTTTGTGAAGACCATCAATCTAAAGTGGCATTGTTGGTATATAATCTATTGTATTTATCATGTTTTGTTAATTCAAAATTAGGTAAAAGTTTGGCTAAAGAATTATTCTTTTTATCCGATTCTGGATGGGTATAACATAAAGTATCAGTTTGGGTAAGTTAATTCTAGCGACAAAGTGGCATAAAAAACCCGAATTTGTATTTTCAGTTCCCTACAACTTTACAATTTTTAGTTAGGCTTTTCACATAGACACAGACACAGACACAGATCATTTTTCAAGACCAGGTTATTTGCACTTAGGTGACTTTAAAACTTATATTTATATTGAAAACTCTGTTGTAAGACTTTTCTTTATTGTGTATTTCCTATATAATATGTCAAAGTAAATATGCAGCAGTATATAAGCACTCTCTTTTTTTTTAATTCTATATATAGATAACCAAACTATTCTAACAATGGCTTTTTTATTCCGAAATAAAAGTCAACCCTCCTAGACTGGATTCAAACCAGTGCCTCTGTAGTTACGAGGTTGATAAACGCGACACCTCAACTCCCAAACAGCCCTAATATTTAAACATTCCGAACTCACTGCCTTTTGACTGAGACAAATTCAATTAAATTTAACAACAAAGAAAAACAAGCAATAGCTTTTTAAACAGTGTCTCAAAACATTTTACATTTCATTAGTCTGTTATATAAGATCTCCAAGCCTTTATCATACCATATATCATTGAGAAATGAATCATGGAAAGAGCTTCACGTCAGTGAGTGAGATCTGATCTCCGAAAAAATAATAGATTCATTCATTTATAGAATAACAACCCTCATACCATCTTTGAGCAACTGTAGTATATTTTTTAACTATATACATGCTCACAATTAATAATTTATGTGTTTATTAGGTTCGTTAAATTTTCTGTTCACAGAACCAACCAAAGATATGGGACATTGGATACTACTTAGATTTCAAGCAAAATACACAAGTTCAATAAAATAATCTATTCAAATTATTTACAATAATCTAACAAATATTAAAAGTATTTTTTTTTTACATAGATAAAGTAAAAGATGAAAATACTATGTAAAAACTAAAACACTTAGTCTAGGAAAATTAGATATTTGTGCCATATAAATATAGCAAGTCTTATTTTACAGAAAAAGCTTAATGAAATTTAGTGATTGGTACAGATGAATGAATGTTATATTAGGTAAATAGAAAATATTAATCAGAGACAAAGTTTTTTTCTTGGTCTTTATTGAGATCTAGACCTTACATGTCGTTAATCAGCATATACGTTAGGATGAGTGGAACAGCAAAGTATAAATAAATAAAACACTATTTAAAATAAATAGTTATAAGAATCCTTTTTTTTTGTTTAAAAAAAAAAAGGCGATACAGACTAGGTTTTATCTTTGCTTATCGAGAGCCAACACATTTTTTTTTATTTTTACTTTTTTTACCTCTCCATATTTTTTTTTTTGTTTTTTACTTACGAACATAGTAGATATTTTTTAAAAAAGATTATCAAAAATGTTTGATTAATACCGTATACAAAGGAAATTAAATTTTATGTTATATAAGTTATATTACAAATCACATTGAAATATAAAATGTAGATAATAGGAATATTTTATATAATTTTAATTCATTTGGATATCAGAATGTATAACATGGAATATGGAAATATGGTCAATTTTAATTTAGAAGAAAAATAGTGATTGTCTAAATCTCCAAAAAAAAAAAATAATAATATATATAAAAAAAAATTAAAATGAAATAAAAAATAATTAAAAAACAAAACTACCCTAAAAGACAAAAGCAATATAATAAGTTACATTGACTCATATACAAAATATCCTGCACTGTCTTAGGCGTTCGGTCCTTACAGCATTTGTACAAGCTATACACATAATATATTACATTGGACCAGTTTTTATAAATTCTTTTATTTATATGTAATATTACATAATTATATAAACAATAAAACATATCAATAAACAAATAACTACCTCTAATAGCGAAAACCACCATCAGTATTAATGTATACATAATTCAGAATTTCAATCAGTGCTTTATGATACATTCAGCGGTTTATGCTTTGAGTTATACACACATCCTCCTTTTAACATATTCAGGTATTATCACCATAATACAATATACACATTAGTAATACAATTAAATTCTCGATCACATTTGAAGCATTTATCGTACTAAAGATAAATAAAAGTCTAATATCTAAAATTATTTAAAATTGATAAAATATAAAGATTTTACACGACAGAGAAGGCAGTTGTTTACAGTAATAGTTACAATATAATAGTGATAATATTAAAATAATATGGATTCCACCCTCTCGCATGAAACCTTGGCAGTAGCTTAACTAAACGTTCAAGTAAAACTTGCATCACTAATTACAAGGTGGGATTTCATAAAATTCAAATACACTTTTATTTTATTTTAATATTGTATATTAATCAATTTATTTACATATCAATTTCCATTCATCATATATATATAAATATATATATTTTCCCCATCATTTCGGATATTTTTATATCTAATTTAAAAATTAATTTTACAAACCTCATAATTAGACAACTCACAAATTTACAATCACTAAAAAATCGAACACATTTTTGGGACTGCAAAATCGAAAAGGAGCAGGGGAACATGTTGGCACAGCGATGAGAAGGCACTCGGCACTCTTTAGCATTTTCTCTCTCTCTTTCTCTTACTCTCTCTCTCAAAGGATCAGCTGAGGAACAGGGAGACGAGAGGAATAACAGCAAGAAGAGACAGAGGAAAACAAAATAAAACAAAAAAATACAAAATAATAATGTAGAAACACAGCCAATTTCGGTTTTAAAAAACGAATAAAGTAGGTCAGCTCATTTGGGTCGTCGGAAGTACCTGAGGACGATATAGCCGAGAAGCCTGAATATTACAAGGAATAGGAGAAGGACGAGAGTGTTAGCCCAGAGTGGCAGGCTAGCGCCTTCCTGCTCCAGAATGGCGGAGACTGGAATGTAGCTAGAATTTTTACACACTTCGAATTTAGATTGAGGAGCACACCTGCAAAAGAAATGTTTTATTATTATAAATGATAAATTGAAAACCTAAGATATTTTATATGTAAATCCATAACTTCTAAAGTACAAAAATTAACTGATTTTTCATATTATTGGGTTTATATCAAACTAATTTGAAACTTATCTAACTTATTTTTAATAGAGATTCATTTTTTTTTTTTTTGTCAGGTTTTATAGTTTCCCTAGAAATATCTTCCAATTAAGAAGGTTGTTAAACTTTCAATCAGAGTAGCATGATTAAACTACAATTTCTTTTTAATGTATTACATTGTTTTTCCATTTATTTTTTGTTGAAATTTCAAAGACGTTTTACCCATTTTCATAACTTTTAACCAGACATTTACTACACTTTGCACAATATATAAACTTTTTATACTCAACAATTAATTGTTTACTATCGTACTATACTAGTTACCTTTAATGTTTTAGCAATATAATTGTCATCACATATTAAATTAAAATCAACTAAACTACATGTGTTGTCTATAACCTCTGGCAATTACCTCTACTTATCTATTTAATATTTGTACTGTCCTACCTTGGACTTTGACAGCTATTATTATCTATTGTTTATTTACAATTCTGCTTTGTTTAAATATCTAACATTGTAATAAATTTAGGCAGCATAGGACTCCAATGGGAGTTTTGGCAAAAAAAAAAAAATTGTAATAAATTTCTTTTATCCTTTTAAAAGAAACTAATATATTGGATATTTCTGTTTAAATGTTTTTATGTCATTTATATCTAGATATTAAATTCCTAGATTTCTACTGTTTGTTTTTTATTTAAATTTTTTTTTTTGTTTTAGTTATGTAAATTGCCTCTAATAAGTTTCTGTTTCTAGTTCTGCTTGAATTATTACATGATTCTAATAGTTGATTACATTTATTTTTTTTCATAATTAAAAATAAAACATCAATATATTTTATGAGCAAAATGTTTTTTTTTATAAAAATAATTAGTTTTTAATTTCATTTATCTATTTATGAAATTAATTATTATTCCTATATGAGGAGTTAAGTAAAGGTTGTGGAATGCATACACTGTTCCAGATTTTTTTTAAAGATAAAATATTTAATTCTAATATATTTTATTCTTATTAAATACCATAGTAATTTTATTAACCCATTTATCATGGCTGAAGCACATTAAACATTTAAATTGATTAAACCTTCAAAGGGTTAATATAGTATAAAAATATGTAAAATTAATCATATCCTAAACTCAAAAAATATAATATAAACCTATACTTACTGAATTTGAGCACCTTCACTGAATTCAACTATTTGCATGTTTTGGTAAGCATAGTGTACCATGCTGAGATACTGCATCCACTTCAACCATGGTGGTATGTTAGTTGCTAGGTATCCTCCAAAAAGTTGTGTAGCGAGTGTATATAGCGCTGAAATTGTTATGGAAACCTGCATATCCATACAACATGCACCGACAAAGAATCCAACACTCTAAAAAAAATTATAATATTATAGTATTCATAACAAACGATTGGATAAATCAATATTTAAAATAAATATATTTATAAAAGAATAATTTTACAAACCTGGGCAACAATAGTGTTAAGGAGGAGGAAGCCTAGAAGAGTGACGAAGACAGTCGTACTGTGAAGGCCCAGCATTGGATAAGATATGATATGATACACTGCGGGGAGAGTGATGGTTAGTGGCAGCTCTCCAACCATTTTGGCCAAATAGTAAGCTGACAGTCTGTACGCTCCAGACTGTCGCTCCTTGTTTATTACTTCTCTCTCAGGAGGAACTGCAAGAAATTGAGAAATTATAATATTTTATACAACATTATTATCATACAATTGAATCTCGACCTCCTTCCATCTTTGACTTATCTCTCACATCTCTCTCTCTCTCTCTTGACTAGCTCTCACATAAGTCTTAACATACTATAGAACATACATCAAAATTTTATAAATTAATTGTAATATATTTTGTTGTTTCCATTGTTCAAAAAGGTATTTTGTTCATTCCAGTTAAAAAAAACTTGCACATTGTGAAAAAACAAATTTTTGGTAGCCACATTAAATACCAATAATTTTTTTTATGTTTACTGCAAAATTTTGCCATGTAATAGAAGGAGATTTAAAAAAAAATTCTTTTGGAAGGCATATTAGATACCTATATCCTAAATTAGATATGTATTTTATACAGATAATTTTAGAAAACTAGTTTTTAGGAAGTAAGAAGCCTTTCTTATGTATTAAAAGGGATTTTAAATAAATAAATTTTATCCAAAAAAAAAAAAAATTAGAAAATTAAAGAGGTATTTTAGTAATTAATTATAAATATATCTTAAGATAATTTTATATAATAAATTAGAAATTTACATGATGAGAGAGCACCAAAATGTGAAAAGAGCATCCAGTACGTAGTAGAGAAAAACATCCATCCTTGTATATCATGGAGGGACTCTTCAGTGCGTTGGAGCTGGAACCAAAGGAGGCCTGCCATTATGGACAGGCCAATTGTCTGTACCCAGTTCAGCGTGGACAGCATCCGTGGTCTAGCTTCCTGGAAGTTCCGCTGGCTCAGCACCTATGGCAGGCAAGGCTATTCAACTAAGTTTCGTAGCAAGGGCAATTTGAAAATTTAATAAAATATAAATGATAGATATATGATCTATAGTTTTGATAAATTAAATTAAAGGATTATACTATAAATATTAACTTTAATGTAGATTAAATATACTGAAACAGCTATGAAATGTTTAAATTTCTCAAATAACTACAAAAAATGATGTGCTTCCTAGGAAGTGTAAAATTTCTATTGGATCATTAAATTTGCAAAATTTGATATGAAAAATTGTTACTACCCCTCTATATAATAATAAATCTACTGAAATCTCCTTTATCATCAACATCTTGTAAATATCTAAGTTTATTTGCATTTTTAGCATGATATATAAAACACTAAAAAAAATTCTGATAATTCATCACTAATTTTTTTATTTTATTTCCAGCATTTTAAAAAAGTTGCCTTACAGACAATTTATATTCCATTTAAAAGGTATATAATACATATAAAATATTTCTGTGAACAATAAAATAATCGTTTTCTACATAAATATGTCCTTTCATAAGGAGTGAATCGTATCTTTATTCAATAGTATATTCATAATTTTTTAAAACAAGGCTTACTAAATAATAAAAATTCTTTTACACTGTCATGTACTTTAGTAAATAAATATCATAATAATACTGCAATAAATAATATAGTTTCCATGTGTGAAACAGAGTCCAGTAATGTCACTTGAAAGATAATAAATTAAAAAAAAAATATATTGCAGTAAATATTTAATTGCATATGTTTTTTAATATATCTGAATTACCTTAAACTGTGTCCAGAATGTTGTTGGCCATTGCCAGCTGACGTCATCATCACTACTACTGACAGATGAAGAAGCGTGGCTTTGGTTATCTAACCATAGTGTTTTTCCTTCATCTTCTTTAACTAAAAATAACAAATAAAAATATATTTCTTATTTTCAAATTTGTTATCAATAAGTTGAATATGGAAATATTCAAACCCTATTTTATACTATATTTATAAATTATTAAACTACATTATAGTTTTCTGGGCAAATTTTTTTTTTCCCGTGATACAAATGGTTTAAAAACAAAAGATTCATTTTGCTATTTTTTTTTTTTTATCCTGTATGGCTTAATATAAGATTTTCATTTACATCTACTCAAAATTCATTTTGTTAATAAACTTACCAGCTATGGTTGTATAAACATTTCCATGTGACTCAGTTGTTTCTCCAAGTGCAACAGTCACGCAGACTGGATCCTGCCCAGTTTGAGTATTTCCATTTCTTGACCACATTTCCTGTTGACAGCCACATCCACTGCCGACTTGACCTAGAAAATTATATATTATTCATGAGAAATATTAAAACAAAAGTGCCTTAAATCATTTGTTCATCCACAAACTCAAATAGGAAGTAACAGTTGCATTATATTTTGTTGATAGGTATTGAAATAATCACTTTAGGCCAAGAAAGTTTTGTAAATGAGATTTTTAGAATAAAATTTTAGACAAAAGAAAAATCTTGCAACTTATTACTTACCATTTTGTCATGATAGATGGCAGACGGCACATCCTGAGCGGCACTCATGCAATGTTCATGTTTGTGTTATGATTGGACTTACCGTTAGACTGATGGATCTGGGTTTCATGATAATTGTTGAGGAATTTATCACAGATGGTGGGGTTGAAATATTCAGGCAATAGTTCATGGGGATAGTCAGCTCTCAGCCTTGCTTCTCTCGATGCGGCAATGATTTTTTCCTTCATTTCTTCACTTCCTTTTACTTGCTCAACTAAAACATTCATTTCCTATTCAATTTCTTTTTCTGAGCAGCTTATCATTAAATACACAGATATTTCCTATGGCGGACATGATAATTTGAGACTAATAAAATAGTTATATAAGGAGAAAGTTTCTAAAATTATAACCGATAAAAAGAAAACAAATTAAGTGATACATATTAAATTAATTAATAATACTTTGCTTTTACATTAAGTTTAAAAAAAATATATAAATAGAAACCAGGAAAATCAATAAAAACTAAAGAAAACAAAGTTAAGATAAAAAAACTAAAATTAGCTTCATTTAGAAATAATATCACTATCAACAGAGCGATCTACCACATAGTATTAATTATCAGTGGTTCCCTTCTAAAAGTATTTGAATGATAATTTTGTATTAAAATGTTTAATCATACATTTACTAATATATAGTTGCCATAATGATTATCCAACCCACACCTACACAAAGTTTTTTATTATGTATATGGTTACTTTTATGGATATGTACTTGGACACATGGTTACTCAATGGATCATAGAGTGATGTTATAAAACCTAAAGCCTTCTTCCATAAACAGTTAACATAACACAAAATAAATATTTCAAATAGGACTACAAGTTCCTAAAATTAGCGTATTCAAATAAACAAATTTTTCAGCTTAATATATTAGTATATATATAATTTTTATCAATAAAACAAAAATTAATAGTAACTTTACTACTACTCTTAGTATAGTAGAAGACTGTTTGAAAGAAAATATATACAACCAAAGTTCTAAGGAGAGATATAAATGTCAGACAGTCGTTAATAAAAATCACTATAAAACAAAATTAAACTTACGAATGAAGTCAGCTGGGTTATAGTGAGGCATCACGGTCAGTCCAATGTTGTTGAAAAAATCTACAACACTATTTGTGTCACCAAAATAAGCAGTTTGGCCATTGCATAGGAGAAGGAGCTTGTCAAACATGTGGAATATTTGAGACGAAGGTTGATGTACCGTAACCACCACTGTCTTCCCTTCTTTCTCTGCGTAGCGCTTCAGACAACACATGAGGGAATATGCTGAATGCGAGTCCAAGCCAGACGTAGGCTCCTAAAATATTCATATTGTATTGGATATTTGAGTGAGGAAATTTTTAGCATTTGATAATAATTAGAAATAAGCTAATCTGAATTATATATTATATAAAGTCTAATAAATAAAAAAAATATTATTTACATCGAGCAGCATGAGTGAAGGGTTTGTGAGCAATTCACAGGCAATGTTAGCTCTCTTTTTCTCACCTCCAGAAAGACCACGTTTCAGGTAGTCACCAATAACTAAAATAAAATTAATATTTTAATATAATAGTATTGTGAAAATATAGATAATATAATCGTATTGAGAAAATATAGGAATGTATCCAATACTATTTATAATAAAGATAATGTAATGATATTGAGAAAATATAGGAATGTATTCAATACTACTCAAAATATCCTTTACACTCGAGTGTTGACAATTTATTTAACAACCAGGGAGATGGTATAGATAGGAAACTATGGTCAAGATAAGTCTTCAACCACTTTCTTTTTAATTTATAGAGTTCAAAATGATTTTTTTTGGTATAAAGGAGGAGAATTTAAATATCTTTTATATATTTATCTTTTAAAGTTAGCATATTGTTTTTCATTTAATGAATTGTGAATGACATTTCAATGCTGTGACACTCTAGTATACTTGGTGATACTTTGTATTTGATTGATATTCCTCTCTTTATGATTGTCATCTTAAGGCTTTAACAATCTGGAATTTTAATGCTTAAGTAATAATTTTTAAATCACTTATTACACATCATAAAAATCTTCTGTAAACATCTATCATTCTATAAAACCATTTAACAATATTACTGGTTTGACTTTAGATTGAAAAGAATAAGGAATGAAATGAAAAGTTGATACTAAGTCATGGATCTTGGCCTCACCTGATTCTAACATTAATTTGGGTAAATAAGCCAGTGGTAGATACATGGAAAAAGAGAAAGAAAAGGGGAAATTTTCCCTTCCAAAATAACCAGTAAGAAAAAACAAACCTGAGTTTAAATTACAACTATTGGTACCAATATTAACAAATAAAAGTGATAATTCTTTTTTTTAATGTTTAATTAAAATGTTAAATATTTAGCTAAAATTGTTAACTTAAATAGAGTAATACATTGCCAAATATAATTATATAGTTACCTAATCTAATTTCTTTTTTTTTTTTATTAATTTAAATAACATAACAATGTGAAACCTCGAGAAAATTAAAACTTGTTTGCATAGTCCAGTGGTTGAGTGTCCTGACATAATTACTAATGAAGGTCAAAATAGTTCTAAAGTGGTTCAAATTTTATCATTTGTCATCGGATTGTTATTAATTACTGAGATATCCAGTCAATGCATCCTAATACAGGATAAATCATCACAGTCAAATTATTGTAGATGGTTCTTCCCATATTCGCTTATAAACAGGTTCCTCAAAATATAGAAACGTGCTAAACAAAATTTATGGCTTAGTACCAATTTGCTCTAGGAGTATCACCAATTCTTTGGTCACACTGTTTGTTACCTCCCCTCTCCACCCCTTCCTCTTAAAAGAGAATTACTTTTGGATAAACAATATACTTTTTGGATATTGATAATCTAAAATTTACAGTTATCTAAAATACCAAGATGACGAAGATATAGTTTAGTAACAGCTTTGAGATGACCTAGACTGACGTAAGGGTGGCAGGATTGGGTATGGGAGTAACAAGCAATGAGGATTCCTGGGTGCATTAACCCTAACTATCATTACACAATAGTTTCTGAAGGGCCTTATGCAAGAGCATTCTAGTAATGTTTAGAATTTCGTTTGAACAAGATTTTTCTCTTGCTAGCTGACAACTAGGCAGGGTCGTGGAAAGCCAGGGTCATCCTGGGAATACTCACTCGTGTCTTGGCAGTTGCCTAGGTCGAGGACGTCGATGATGTGGTCCACGTACTGCATCTTCTGCGAGTGAGAGAGCGAGTCCGGCAGTCTCAACAGGGCCGCGTACTGCAAACAGAAAAAAAAAATTTAAATATAGATTTAAGAACTCAATTAGTGAATTCTCTAATTTATTTTGATAAATCTATATCTCTAAAACCATAATACTTACAGATGTCTGCAATCACTCAAATTAAAGCTAGTTTAATGCACTTTGGAGTATTTTATAACGTTTATCTTCGTAGAAGTAGTTTTTATAATATTTGACAAAATAAATTTACAAAAAATAATTTCTAGTTGTTCAGATAAAATAGTTGATATTTGAAAACATGTATCTCAGGAACCATAATACTTACATAAGTCTTCCAGTACTCAAAATAAAGTTAATTTAACTTACTATAAAGTAGCTTATGCCATGTATCTTCGTAAGGTAAGTAGTTTTTATGATATTCGCATATGAATATAAATTTTGCACATGAAATTTTGTCCGAACAACTATAAATCAATTTATTTTAGCAAATATCATGAAAACCACAACTCCTGTGTATATAAGTGTCATAAACCGCTATGTAGTACGTTTAATCAGTGCTGGCAGACATCAGTAAGTATTATGGTTTTAGGGATAAAGATTTATCAAAAGAAATTTACAAACTTCTGATTTTACATTGAATTTTTTTATGAAATGTTGCTTTTAGAAAGCTATAACTCGGAAACTATTGGACATAAATAACTCTGTTAGGGCTCATATTTTAGAAAATTTACTCTAATATAAATGATGACCCATTAGGTTTTTTAGTTTTGTAGTCAGTTTTAAAGATATAGAGCTCCGAATAAAAAATTGATTATTTTTAATGTATTGAACAGCCGTCATTTTTTATTCTTCCAATCTATACTTGCAATTTTTACTACTAATCATACATAGTTTTTATTAAAATAATTAAAGATTGGGGTGAAATAACAGATTTTTTCTGTTCTTGGGCTCTTGTACTAAGTGTTTTTAATACTTGGAGAAGATAAAACAACAAAAGATAGTTTTACAGATTTTAAATCGCACACATATATATTTTTAACATTTCATTACACTTCAGGCAAAGTGAATATATATACATTTGTTTTATTTTTTAAACTTAATAATGAGATAGCTTCCCTTAAAACATTACTGATCAATCGAACAATTATTAAAAAAATTAAAACATTTTTGAGCGAATGTGTCACTAAATTTATTTAATAAGAAATTTATCAAAACAAAGAAGATGCTACTGCGACAAAGCGATGAACGGTGGCAAAATGGAAGAGAAAATATCTAACCAACATACCAGATGAAAGCAATTTATTTGAAGAAAAATTGGTCCATATAAAGTTTCCTTAAAACTCTCATACTAATAATGAAAGCCTTAGGGTACTGGAAAGTTGTAATCGCTCTATAGATACATGTTCCCATGAAGGCCGTTCAAACCCAAATCCACGAGATCAGTCTAGACATAATCCTCCCACCTACGTTTTAGTCAACCCATAGGACGTTCATCTGTCGGTTCACAAAAACTTTCATAAAACATAACGTATTAAAAAGATAAATGTCTATTAGAAATAATTCTACAAATGCTCAAATTCGATAGGCCATCGTGTGCGTTTAGTAATTTATAAAAAGTATTGACCCCAACAGTTGTTTATGAATGTGTATTAAATCGTAATAACCACGATATAAAACTATGCTCTGTAATATAAATGATTGCATCCAGAGAAAAATTAGTCTCTTTTACACTTCTGGATGGATGATCATGTAGCGAAGATATTTCAGCTATTGCCCAATCATGTAATACCTAATGCAGTGGAGCCCCCTATGATTGTGTTTTATATAATGAATATATTTTTGGCAAACTAGCTCTTAGACGAGAGGTTATCTGTTTGCTGAGTGGCGTCTCATGGCGAATCCTATGATAAACCTTTTCTTAAACAACTACTTCTACAAAACTGGCAATATTCCAATATTCATAATTGATAAAGGAAAGAGAAGACGAACCTCCAAAGTCTGCCTGAGAGTTAGATCGGGGAAGAAGATGTCCTGCTGCAGAACGTAGCATATCCTCCGCTTCCACCTCTTGTTCAGTCTCTCCCTATTCAGTCTGATACTGCCTGCGTCCAGTTTGACCCGGCCAGCCAGGCAGTTGAGCAGTGTAGTCTTTCCGCAACCTGAAACATATTTATATCCAATATTAAAAGGTTGTAGAATGATGTTAATCTAAACCTAAAATCGTGGATTAAATCGACGCGTAAGTTATCGAGGTTTTTAGATACCTTTGATGGTACCGAAAATAATACGGCTTGGCCCTCCACTTACTTGTCTTGGGCCACAGATGCCTGTATAAAGAAGTAGAAGTTGTCAATTATTTGAGATTAGCCCAGCACTAGTCTAAAGTAATATTATGGCAGTACTTGTCCAATACACAAAAGCACCATATATTCAATTTTCGGTAGTAAAATATATTGTTTAAAAATTTATGAATACAATAAAATAGGAAGTCTAATTTTTATTGGTGCGAGAATCGCACTCGAAAATAGGTACATAATTTCTTGCAAAAATGCATATTCTTAAAATGTTCTAAAATTCTGAATCTGTACTTTTTTATGTTGAATGAACTTTTTATGAGACCTACAAGGTTTCCCGAGATGGTTATCTAGCCTTGAAGTTTGGGCTAGGAACAAGGTTTCACGACGGCTCCCAAGACGAGAAGGGTCATCTTCCCAAAATATCAAGGTCAGTTTTTGGAGGTAGGAGAAGTGAACTACCAGTATATAAACTTTCCATTATCTTATAAATGAAACAAAACATGTTAATTGTTATCTTTCTCACATGTCTCATTATCACAAGACAAAAACATTTTTTTCATAGTTAAATAGAACCATAAGAAGGTTATAAAGCATATAAATCTGTCATTCTAACAACTTGAAACAAAATGGTGGAGAATCGAATCTAGATATTTTGTCATATTTTTTTTATGTAATGGCTAATTCAATTTAAATTAAGCATCAAATTGTTCTTCAAGATCCCTGAAGGTGGAACACTTAACATTATCTATAAGAAGATGGTCAGGATTGTGGTAAAAAAAAAGAACAAATAGTTTATAACTATTTTTTTTTTTACTGCAACCCGGACCATCTTTTTTATTTAAGTTTTACGGTCAACTATATAT
>NW_027115075.1:819467-826243 GCF_000696795.3 Halyomorpha halys
AAAAAAAAAAGCAATATTCTACAATAAAATTAATGAATTTAGTAAAAAGATTAAGAAATAAAAAAAAAGTTAAAGTAAAACTTAAATAAACATTTAAAAGTAGACGATAAAAATTATATTAAATAGTTTTTTTTTTTTTTACCAAGATTTATTTGTCGAAACACCTTCTTGATTTGACATGTTGAAAAAAAAATTCAAACTAGTTTCTTTAGAAGCTGTCAAGAATTGAATTGAACGATATATTTTTTTTCTTTCTTTTATATAAAAGTAATCTCTCTGGAAAATTTTGATAGGTTAAAACGCTTGTTTAAATAGCGATATTTTGTATCGCACACCCTTGCCCTAGTAAATAAGTTTCTAACCTTATCGAAATAGATAAATAAGGTTAAAATAAACTTAAACAATGATTTGATTTCGAATTTTTTATAGCATCTCTATCAGATAGTAAAAAGGATCATGTTGGTATATAAATAAATATAATGGTATGTAACATTAATAAATACATAATTGTATAAAAAAGTGAAGGAAATGAAGAGGAAAATATTTGAAAATGACCAATGGAAAGGCCCGAAACGTATACAATAAATATTATATAATAAATAATCATAAAACAAAACTGTTATAAATTTTTTATTACTTTTTAATTGTTATTATTATCTAAAAAATATTTTAACACTATTTCTTTTCTAAAAATATTTACCAGCTAGCACAGTTTAATAAATACATTTTTTTTATTTATTTAATTTAATTTACAATTTTAAAAATTAAAGTTTAATTTCTAATGTATTAATTTATTATTTATGTATTTATTATAACTGTAATCTTAAAGGAATAATAACATATATTGTAAAGTAAATTCAGATATAACATTTTTTAAATGCCTACATAAGTAACATAAATACAAGATAACAATAATGAACAGTTGATAATGTATCGCGTTGCCATGGTGATACGTTTAAACTGTATCGAATGTGACCTTTACACAAAACAGCTGTTTTTTTAACATTACATTTTCTCTGCTTATCTGCTAACTCTCAAGATCAAATCAGACTGACTCTCAAAAATTTAAAAAGCAAATTAAAACCGTCTCGTTGATTGTCAAAAAATATAAATTATAAAAAATAATAATACAATGAATAAGTGGATTTAAGAGGAAAAAATAAATAAAAAATAGGAATCTGATATAGCGAATATTAATGCTAATAATTATTTTTAATGAGTTTCTTCTAATAATAAAATTCAACAAACAAATATTTTATCCTAATAAAGAGTAAATTAAATTTAAAATAATATATGGCAAAAAAAATCATAAGATGTTTACATAGTCATGTATCCATAGCTCAGTACCATGATGTATCTTGCCACACCGAATAGAAGGAGGAACAACGACTGACTAAAAGCCAGGACCAAGATAGGGGAACTGATAAGGGTTTTATAGATACTGTCATTCTAATATAATTTTTTGGAGGTGGAATGTATCCTACCGTCTACGTTTTGGTCAACATGACTCCCCTCCCCTCTATACTTTATCTTGTTTAACATTTGATGAGGACTGAGGTAATAAATAATATTCAGGTTTCATCTAAAAATATTTTATGTGGTTCAAAGAATTATGAAAGCCATAGAATCCTTAAACGCATATTCAAAATTTATACCATTAAGTATACTTAAATCAATATTTTGATAAAATGATTAAAGAAAAAAAATTAAATACCGTTTCTTCTTTCGTAAACCGTGACACCCGGGGCCAAAGTAACGGATCCCACTCCCGAAAAATGTACCGTTACTAGAAATTCTTCCGAAACTAATTCATGATGATGTAAATGAAAAATTCTTCGAATCACCGTCTGCTTTATCATTTCGATATTAATCTATATCAAGTTATATAGATCACCGATAGAACAATCGTGCAAATTTAAAATTTCTTCTAAATAAAAAAAAATTGGAATTAACGACTGAAATTTAAAATTTCTAATTTAAGTTATAAATTTGATACGGGAGTTGTATCGGTCGTTGCACTGGTGACTGTTATCAACAATGTTTGTTCTAAGGAAAATATTGCGAAGAGTCATTCTTATCTAAGATTCCTCATAACAATTATGGTGCCATGTTAGATTTGCTATGATCTATTGCCATAGTACGGTGAACCTGGCTTCGCAAACAGTCATAAACCAGTCTCAAACGTGCGAAAAGGTTGCGCACTTCCAAATAAAGATAGGTAGAACAAATACAATTAAGGTGGCCGAAAATTAGCAAGTAAGATTCAAATATGAAACGAAAAGTAATTACTTGAAATTAGATTTATTTCGTCTATCTATGCTCTACAAGATACGAAGCATTGGGTACATTTCGAATTTTGTGGAAGATTCAGTCATCTTGTTCGACTTTTATATTTTGTGGACCATTTTCTCATCTCATTTCATATTCTCCTTCTACGATTTTATTTTTATAACGGGTATAGGACCATAATCTTTTCAATAACCAATAACAGTTGTCGATAACTGATTGAAAAAGAAAGTTAGGAAGAAGAGGAGATTATACGATAGGCAAAAACTGGATACATACATATATATGTATATAAAATATAATCTTAAAAAAAACACTAACCAAAAGGGAATTGGAAAGAGGAAGAATGGGTGGTTTTGTTTAACACAATAACCAATTCCCATGTGTCATTCTAACGTTTTTTCTTCATTTTTTTTTGTTTATTGGTAATTTAGAAAATAATAAATTTCCAGTAGCATTTGCGGCGTAAATAATACCAATTATTTATTCGTATCGAGAAGCATTTTCTTGTCGCTTCAAATAGTCCACTAGCTTAACCAAACTTAAAGTACAATCCAATAAAATGTAAATAAGTATTAAAAACCGTAATTTCACGTGATAGCAACGACCCCAATGAAATCTAGACAATTTAATCTATAGTAAATTAGCCGTAGATAAAAATGCTATCTACAGAATAATTGTTGATTTTTTAAGAAAAAAATCTGACATAACCAAAGGGGCGAAATGAATTCTTTTGTCCTCAGTTGGAATCTAATCAATATACGCGTGGGTAATAATCTAATTGTATGGTTCAGATAATACATGTCCATAAACGGTTTGCGATGTTTTAATGATTTAAGCATCACATTAATGCATTTTACTGTCAAATTTATTTTTATTATTATTTTATGATAATTTCCTATAATTTAGGAAAATATTCTGAGTGTATTTTAAAGTTTTCAAAAAAAACTCATTTGCAGTTCTTTCTTAAAACTACCAACAGGTAATAAATGCATGAAACTTTAAGATTTACTCAAAACTTTAGATTAAAAATGCTGTTTTTAAATCAAGGACACGGCAGTTGGAGTTACAGAAACCATCTTTAAGCTGAACTATCTTGAAGTTACGGGGTATCTCTACTTGGAAAATCTTTTTTTTTTTTAATGTTGGAGTGAGATGTTTTATATTATGTTTGCATTTATATGAGTTTTTTATCCTATTCATGCCTACACGGACTAAGCACAGACTTGTTGTTTTTTCAATGGTATTTGAGAGAATTAAGGTTTTGATTTTGGAATACTTAAAAAATATCCTAACATATACATATATACTCTGGTTTTTGTAATTTTTGCCTTCATTAATTAAAAACTGTGATAATACACTGGATGAATAAGTTTAATCTATCTGCTGGAACATATTAAATGCGTGTTGCTACATAATTACAATATAGGTATAGATAAATATAAATATTTCATTTTAATCTAGTCATATATAAAGCTAGGGAAAAAAATTGGACTTGATTATAATAATATAGCATTTGACATGCTTAAGAAAGGTTTAGTAACATAAAATTCTATAATCGAACACATAATGTTTTATTTTATGAAACCATACCATATATTTCAAAATCGAGATGAATAAATCACTTTAAAAGCCGCATGGTAATAAACAGTGAAAAAAACGCCTTCAGCTATATACTTATAATTTAAGGTTTCGCTGACAACGCCCTAGCATTAAAAAAGTGCAATAAACATTTAAAAAAACATAAATTTATAACTTTCACTCTGATAATAAATGTCTGGAGAATAAAATATGGCATTCTGGAATCTATAACAACAAATTACCTTCAATTACATTCAACTACCATGTGAATCATGTTTATAACAAATATTTTAATAAAAGGATGAAATCATTCTATTTAATGTGATATGCATCTCATATATGTTTAATTAGAATGATTTTTATGAATCACGAAATCATATATACTTCATAGGATAAGTAGATTTGTCCCCCTTTGCTGTCCATTAATATATTTATAGAAGTGATATTTATATTATATCGTTTTTATCATATACTCACGAAATTTGTAATGTTAAATGATTTTTGAAATTTTAGTTTAAAAGATTTTTTTTTTTTATTTCATCAATGATAATCGACAAATGAAGAGTTTCTTAGCAAGAGTATGTAAATTCACTTAAAAAAACTAAAGGTTTTTTAAGATTAATTAAAATTCTAAATCAAAAATTTAACAGTTTATTAAAAATTGAAATTTTAACCACAGTTAAATAGTTGTTGCAAACCAAATTTTCCATAAGGAGTCTACCAATCTAAATGAGATGCTCCCATAATGATTTATAAATATTAATATTAAAAAGTAGATGCACTGATTTTTATTTAAAAAATCCTGAAAAAATTGCACTTAAAACTCGATTTTCAATTTTTTTTATTGATTGCGTTATGGAATTAGATGGATCAATTATACAATACTATAAAATATTTCCTAATCACCATTAAACGATATCGAGATCACTTCTAAAAATGTCTCGATTCGCCTCATTTCGAACCCGTTTAAAAGAAGACACGGAAATCAAGTCTGATTTAGCACAGCGTAGGCTGTTATAAAGTAGAGAAAAAAAGAATTGACTAAGACGAGAGAAAAGTGGAGAAGTGGGATGCGAAATAACCTAGAAAACTGCTAGTGGCTAGAGAGAGAAGGGAGATGGGAGAGGGTTTGTTGACCTTGCCCCGACCTTCGTGGGGCACTAACCCCTCCAGCGCACCCCCTCATGATCGATAGTGTGTGTGTGAGTGTGTACCTGCCTGCGGGGTATCCATCACGAAGGATTCTCTTCATGTTCTATAATCCTAATAAGACATATTATTTTATTTACGAGACCACTATTTTTTGAGAAATAAATAAATTTTTATCAATTACGAATTCCTAAAGAGGACATAAAAAGAAATCTGAAAAAAATTGTAATTTTTACCATAAAAACACTGAAAGCTGAATTTATTTAAACATTTTCATTTTTCAAGCCCTTAAGCATTACTAATTATTATTATTATCGTTAGTGATTAGTATTAGTATCGTATATAGTAAAAGTATCATTATTAATATACTCATATGTATATGTACGAGTCGAGTGAAACTCCTATCTTATAATTAATTACTACTCTATAAAATATTGATTCATTTGATATCGCTATGGAGACCAAACAGTCTTGGCATTTAGTCGATAAGTCATTTTATAATTGAGTTTCATGTAGACGTGCCCTAATCTCCTGACACAGTTTTTTTCTTCCTTTTAATATTTAACCATTAAATATTAGAAAAATTAACAACCAATAAATTTTGTAATAATTCTTAAATGGCTTATAATTTTAGTTTAATGAGCAATTTAATGGATACGTTCCAGATCTAGGTGGGTTAACATTAGAAAATTAACATTGGAGGAGCGGTCATGGAATACCACATTAATTAGGCTTATATAAATATTTTGTATGTTTAATTTAAACATTTAACTAATTTACTTTGATTTATAATAATGTTATTATATATTATATTGATGTACATATTACATACATTACATTTATAGTGTTGCAAAATCCAAACGTGTGTATATACTGTCCATGCACATATTCCAGTTATGATGTGT
Source organism: Halyomorpha halys (assembly GCF_000696795.3). Lineage (NCBI taxonomy): Eukaryota > Metazoa > Arthropoda > Insecta > Hemiptera > Pentatomidae > Halyomorpha > Halyomorpha halys. The sequence continues at coordinate 825,389 of NW_027115075.1, forward strand.
TGATTATTTCTTATATAACATATATGAGGTTGAGTTATATAGGTTTGTGAATTCCAGGCCATCCAAATCCGATATAACGATCCCTGCGTTTAGAGAATTCTTTTAAAATCCCGTTGAAATCCGCCATACCAAGATTACATTGTATACCCATTTCTAATAAATACAATTCTTTTTTTTAATTTAAAATTCTGCTAAAAAAAACTTATAAAAATTTGAGGAAATAACAAATATATAAAGCTTGAAAATTCATTAATTATTAACAAAAATATATAGGCAATGAAATAAAATGTAAAGAAAACAAATTATTAAATCTGGAGCTCTGTACACGTTATTTCTACGTACACAATATCTACTACTGACGTAGTCTCAGATTATTAATCAGAACAATGAATAATGTTGTAAGAAGAAATCTCGGCTTTTCCAACATATTTCTTTGTTACAAATGAAGTAAAGTAGAGGCGCTGCTATCTAGCAGAAAATGTAGCAACTATAGACGGGGCCTACTTAAGTTTCTTCATTACAATCTGCAGATGCAAGTTATCCAATCCTATCGTCCATCGCACATTTTAAATTTCCTTAAGTTCAAATTCTCTGGACTTCAGATTTATATACAACGTCCCACCCATCCATAGCTTTTGTCATATCTTTCCTTATCAGATTTTTCTGATAGTAGAACTCAACCTCATAGAATACAATTTCTAGTTTGATCCGCCACTGTAGTACCCTTCCCACCTTGAAATCCCGCTTATTCCATCTACTTTCAATCTAATTAAAATAGACGTTCCATTTTTATACTCAGACTTAATAAACAATGTATTTATTATGTAAATATTAATACTTTTAATAAGTATTAAT
>NW_027115075.1:826506-833926 GCF_000696795.3 Halyomorpha halys
TTTTTTTTTTTTTTTTACCTTAACCTACTTATTGCACTAGGTCCGTCAGTTATTAATTTTTCTGAATAAACTCTATTCTATTCTGCCGAGGAATCAATCTATTTCTTTTGAAAAACATCTGTACTTCATCATTATTGTTACGAAATTATTTTATGGAATTATTATGGTGGAAAAAAAAATCAAATTTATAACTAGGTGTTTCGTGTTAGGTCAAGGTCTAGGGCCTGAATCATGAATTGGCTCTCGACCATTGTCGGACTTATCACGCGAAGTTCGATTTATCTGTGTTGTAAGCGGTTATGAGAAACAATGTTTCTCCATTTGTAGTGAATTTTCAAGAGAATTATGAAATAATATATATTATTAGAAGACATGGCTGGAATTTCTATGGTTTTTCAATTGAACGACTTACGTAAGCGGAGGGAGAAACCCTAACTGCTCTTTAGTGTACCTGAGGCAGTTGTGCTTTCTAAATCAAGTTTGCCGTCGATATGTAATTAATACGCCCTTACATAATTCTCAACAACGAGTCTCTCTTAAAACGGTCTGCCTTCAGAATTCAATTTCACATGACCATGTTCTCAAAATTATCACATTCTATTGAGTTGTGAGTTTTCGAACGTTTTATAATTATAACTAATTTAATTTTATTAAGAAAGATTATTTACGTATTACATACGAGTGAAATATTTCTTCATTTTTAGATTAGTATCACTTTAAGTGACAGTGAAATTTGTGTACGAAAAGACTAAGTCTCCATGTAAAATTAAGACTAATTATAATTATGACGAAATATAAATTATTTGGATTTAATTAACAATGATACAGGAAAAAAGTAATCCTAGACATGAGTAAAGGACTACATAAAAATGAATCAAGAATAAGAGACAATAAAAAGAAAGACAAATTTTACAATAATAAATGAATTTACATTTTAATATCTCTAACGACAAAAAATGTTCTCACACAATGAAAGAAATGACGTCATAGAATATGAAATACTAAAATATTGGCAAACAGGATTTAACAGAAAAAAAAATACAAAAGCTTAGAAAATATTTTAGATCAGCAATGCATGTCAATCCTGAGAAGAAAAACGGAAGTTATTTCACTTTCATTTTTTATTCCTTTAATGAAAAATTAAAATTAAGAATTGATATTTTGTTATTTGGAAAAGAGTAGATTTTTGAAAATCTATCTCGTGAACAATGGAATCTATACAATTCTATTATGGCTAATATTTTAGCAAGTTAATTCTACTTTAAATGGTATTCTATTAAGATTTTTAGTGGTATCAGTAATATTAAAGATAAATAATTGAATAAATGAAAATTGAATTGTTTGTAACATTTTGAAACGACCACTATTGTTTATTGCTCCAAACAATGGATTGCAGAGTCATCAATATTGGCTCATTAAAGTAATAAAATAAAAGTGAAATAGCTCCCTTTTTAAACAAAGCTTATATAAAATCGATCGCAAGTGTTCTTTCGATATTCGCTAAGGATTTGACGCCACTTACTATATCAGTTAACTCTTACTATAACACCTTCGGTAAGGTTAAAAATAATCCAAGATTAGTTCAGGATTGGGATATTAGTCACGACAAAAAAAGGATTTCCCGATGAAAAACTACGGGTTTTTTTTCATGACGCGTCATCTTTGTTAGGGTTCTGAATTCAAATTTCAGGTTTGCCATCCCAGGCGCCGGCATAGAACAAAAAAAATCAGGAAAACTGAGTACTTAAATGTTAAATAAAAGTAAACGAAATTGGTGGTAAGACTACAAATAAAATTGGGACAGCAATGTTAGAAAAAACGTAGGTATGGAAGATAGTTTTTTTTTGTTTTTTTTTTTTTAATTCCAGTAAATTGATGTTAGAACTTATGATGGATTTAACCAACACTCTGACTTATGAAGCAGGAGCATGGGAATCTAAGCATTTTTATTTTTGAATCAAACAATCCAGCTTGAATGATTTATAATAACTAATACGAAAACTTATTACAAATAATTTGTAAAGAATAGGATTCGGTATTGGTACTTCAAATCATTTATCAACAATATTATTTATTCTAAATACATCATATATATTGTTTAAAAAGAATGTATACAACAAAAACACAATACAGCCACAAACAAGTTTATCGTAAAGGGAGAGAAAGTCGATATAATCCTCCATTTTCCAACCTCAATAATTCACTGTTGCTATAGTCGTTTCCTACAGCATCCATCATCCAAGGGAGAAACCCTGTACTGGTACCATTCCTTTTCATTTTCTTGACAGCAGGAGCGCTCTCCCATTTTTTTCTTTTCTTTCATAACAACAGGATCTAAACATTTAGAATGGCTATCGAGGATTTCGACAAATAGAAAACGAATAAAAAAAAAAAAAAAAAACCTCTCGAACCTACGGATCAGTTCGAGATAAACTCGAAACATTGTGTGCCTTAAATTGTCGGCAGGATCGGGGTCGTAAAGGAATATAACTTACAATAAATTCCTTCTTTAGATTCGCCCTGTAAAATAACCACCCACGAACATTCTACTTTTTTTACAACGCCATGAATTTCTGGCTGAGGTGTGCGAGTCGTTTTAAAATTTGAGTTTTATTCTTTTAGTATGAATCGCCCTTAAACACTATGGAAAATAGGATGTTTTGTATTCAGAAAAAGAATAAATAAAGATATAGGAATTTGAATAAAAAAATTTATCAATTTAATACTCAGGTACATGGGCCTAATGCGAAGTAAAGAGTTGTTAGGGCAATATTTAACAAGACAACTTCTAAAATTTTCGGTAACGATTATTCTTTTATTGTCTTAGTTATTGGTGATAAAACCCACCCAGGATGAACCTCATAAAATTTCACTATCAAGACCTTTTTTTTTTTTATCCCAAGCACTCTAATCTCGCCAATCTTGCAGCCAACATTTCGCGTCGAAGGCGATGTTGAATGTCTTCGGAGAGGTCAATGGTTAATAGTCCATACACAAAATAATGTAAAGGTATAACTGATTAAATTGATTGATAAGTAGATCGTCCCGTGAAGTGTACTACTAATTTTGAGTACTCCTCATTTCGCTTTTATGTGGGTACACAAGCCCTTCTATGTTACTTGGTCTATGTAGTTAGGATCTCACCAGTCAGAGATGGGTAGATAGATATAAGCTATAAGTAAAAACGGTATAGTTTTTTTTTTTCCTAACAGTCGATTGAAGGGCTAAAACTTACATCGACACATATTAAAGTGGCATGATATACTATCAGATACCGAAGATACCAGTAAAAAAAAAAAAGTCAATTTTGTTAATGAATAATATTTCATTTTCTATTCTATAGAATTCGATTTCAATTTCTGAATTTCAATCAATCAAAATTTGTAAACTACCTACTAACCTAGAATCTGCAGCGGTGCCGATTCGATTCCGGTTTAAAGAGGGTTGACTTTTATTTAGCGGTGAACCCAGAGAATGAAAACTTCTTCTTCTTATCCTGGTTAAAATAGGTGGTTGGTTACCAGTAGGATACCCCACCTATGTATTTCCAAAATGACCAAGTAAGAGCAAAAAAAAGTTGTATATTTGAAATCTCGTACCTTAAGGGAGAGACAGACAATAAATTGCAGAGGAAGCGAGAGGAAAAGTGTCCCACTGACTGAATATAATTACAGTTTTGTTTGTTCTAACTTTTTAGAATGAACATAGCGCGGTATACTTAGCTACTTGCAAACTCTAGACTAAAATTCTTTCTTATGGAAAGCAGGACCAGGTAACTCCAACTGCCCCGTAAATTGTAATACATAGGGTAGACGAAAGAGGTTGTTGATGAACTATTAGACATCGTCTCCGACAAACTCCTGACAAATAGAAAAAACAAAAAGGGAAGAAATTGGCTACAAAGAGCTCACACTGATTGGCTCCAGAATGTCGACGTGTCGCGGGATTTGACAATGAAGCGGGCATCGACCCTCCCAGCTCGAGAACAATTGAAGCGGGAGTGGGCAACAATTATCCCAGGGTCCCCACCTTCTTGGACCGTTCTCTTCGTCATCTTTCATTTTAATTTTCGGGGGGGGGGCAGATGTGGTCAGTAGGGCGGAGGGTCAGATTTGGAAGATTTTAACATTCAAAGACCACGTGGAAGATGCTATGCTTTACATCAATTTAAAGTAATATGTTTATGTTAAACTAAAAAAAATTATAGTGGCAGTGTGAATCGAACTCAGTCTCTGTAATATTTTGTAATACATCTACTTTTTTTGTTGAATAATTTTTTACATGTTGGGTTTGATACCACCACGAATGAAAATTTAAGTAGATTTAAAATTACAAAAAATACCTCAATAATTATGCAAAATAAACTATTAATTTGAAAATGTTTGTTTTTAACTTATTTATTAATTCATAAATATCAAAATTATAGGAATAAAATAAAAATATGAAGTAGATTAAAATTAATTAATTACTACTCATAAATAACTTTGGGTTATATTATTAGCGTACTGCTAAATTGCTAATAATAAAATTAACAAAACAATAAAAAATTTAATACATTTATTTTGAAAACCAATATTCTGTGATAAGGTAAAAAAAATAAAATAAAAAGTGATTCATTCGCTTTGACGATTCATGTTTTTTTTTTTTTTTTTTTTCAAATTATTGTCTAAGGTGAATCAACTCTAATCTTATATATGTGATTAAATCTTTTTTTATAAAGTTTATTTTTAGGAATCTGGTGTTCTTCCGATCTGTCATAATCAGTCACAAGATTTATTTTCACTGTTGGATTATTATTTCTAATAACAAATCTTCGAGATTGAACAAGAAAAAAATCCCATACACTTTGGGCACGTGAATAAGAATACACTGAGAGTTCTAAAAAGATTCACCGAAGATCGTAAGACGCTACCCACTGAAATTTCCCCAAGGAAAGGAATGCAATGACTAACCCCTATTAAAAACAATATGCAGCGGCAGCATACAGCCCCATGTCATTGCTCCGTGGTCCTCATGTATTCAGCTTAATTGGTTCAATTTAGATCCGCGCAAACATAGTGCCCTCTGGCGAGGATGTTGCGAAATGGGACTCAAATTGCCCCCTTTTTTTTTTAAATGTCTTCTCATGCCGGCGAGGATTCTTAATTGCGGGAAAACGGAAGTCCGGCCCCTTCCTGTTACGTGATCCGGTTTGTCCCAGAACTGAAGTTTTCTGCGACGTTCATTTCGTGGGATGCAGTGAAATCCATAACGAATTTCAAGAGGTTTTTGAGAAAAAACAAAAAAGGCGTCAAATCAAGGGATTCGTTAAAATCAATTTAATGAATATCCATAACTTCGGGATCTCAAAGGATTCGATCTAAATAAGTATTTAAAATCACTGTACCAAAGCTCAGACTTATTAATTTGTATAAGTTGTTTTAAATACAAATTTGAACCAGCATCATGCTGAAATTTTAAGCGAAATTAATTGATGATCAAAATATTTATATATGAGATAAATATACATAGTTAAATTTGGTTGCTTTTTTAATACTACAATGAATAAATTAGTAAACCATAATAAAATGGTAAATTTAATGAGGATATGCCAAACCTGATGTGTGAGGTAGGTTAAACAATGTGTTGTTGATAAAGTGAGTGATAATAGAAAGTATAAATTGAATAATATTAGAAAAAGTCACTTGATTGTGCATAGTGTTTTCCATAATTTAATTATATTTTATAGGTTGATAGACTAAAATATATATTTAAATTATAATATAATTAAATAAACTATTTTTATTTTATTATTCTTGTTGATTATCAAAATGTTTATGTTCATGTAATTCATTCATTTTCACTTTGAAAAAAAATATGTTATTGTTATTCGATAATAGACCATATACAATACAGAAGAACCTTGGTATAACGAGTATCAATACAATGAATTCCTCGATATAACGATTTTTTTTCGAATCCCCTCGAAACAAGCCGAGCATTTAATGAAAAATATATCTCTAAATAATGAATATATGAACAAATCTCGATATAAGAAATTTTAAATTTTCTCAGATCAAAAAATTTAAGAAAGCTAGTTTCATACCGAAATTACATTTGAGAATATTTAAGTAAGTACTAAGCTCTGTTACTTAATAAATAGTTAATGCACACAGTGTTCGTTCGTCAAGCCATCACTAATAGACGACACGTGATAGGAACGAACTACTTAAAAAAAAATTATCCAAACTGATTTCCGCTATAAAGAGATTACCACATTGAAATTTTATTGTACAAGATTAAATTTTTTGTTATGAGAAAATTTAAAATTCTTCATACAAATGCTTACATACTCTATTCATCATTAAGAGAATAGGGATTTAATGTTCATTGAATGATGTGACTAGTTCTAAGAGATTCAAAGACTGTTTTATTGAATAATTCGTCGTATTGAGGTTTCTCACTTCGAGATATTTTTATTCCGGAAATGCTCAGCAGGTTCAGTAATTTGGCAGGGTGTCCAACCGAGAACGTCAGGAGTTCAGAAAACAAAAAGTGATTAATTCAAACTCTGTACCAACAATCATCATGTATAAAGTTGGAATATTGAGAACATAGCGCTATGTTGTTGTAACTGTAAAATTGAGTGAAATTGGCTTTATTGTGTAAAAAAATCTTTGTACTAGAGTTTGTAAATGCAATTCTGAGCCCACCATCGCAATGAAATTAATGTTACAAAGTTACATAATTATATTGGAAGAAGATAGTCCGGTGGCGGTCAATAAAGGTATCAAAATAGTAAAAAAAACAAAAACTACTGATTGTTAATCGTTTAACAATAAATAGTTTTCTTTTACTATTTTTATGCCTTTATTGACCGCCACCCGGACTATATTCCACCAATTTACGTAATTATACTTCAGAGGAAGCTATTTGACATGGTCATGACCGTATACGTCACCAGTAAATAATAACAATTTATGTTGAAGAAAACTATTACTGTTATTTATCCTTTTAAAAAAAGTTTGAACTCCTATTAAAGTTTCTTTAGTCTCTAGACACCTATATACGTAGCCTTTGAATGTTTTCTGAGCTATAATTTCAAAAAACCAGAACCGGTCCGCCCTAGTTCCAAGTACAGTTATACAACACGAAACTACATCTATTTTTGACTCTATAACATTGTTTTTTTCCTTTGAATAAATCATATTGCCATTTATAGTTGATCATATTACCAATATATTCTCTATCATATTTACCAACGAGCAAGTCACGGAAAGCCAGCTATTTTGCTTAATATACACAAAATATTGAAAAAAAAATTATAATATTTAAAAAACAGACGTTACTGGTTATTTAATCATATCCATGTTCACTGATTATTTGATAAGATAATTCCCTAAAGATAAATTTAATTTTTAAACCCAACATGAATGCTAAA
>NW_027115075.1:833976-913700 GCF_000696795.3 Halyomorpha halys
ATTATTCAGAATATCATTCGAAAATAATGATCTTAATTTTTAGTATATATTTTAGTATATATTTTAGAAGTTGAAGGTTTGCTTTTTTTTTTTTTTTAAATATACATTGTTATATAAGCTTATTTTTTAAATGCAGATTAATACTTTTTTTTATAATGAGTGCTTAATAAATCTTAATTTTAATAAATATTTTTTGTATAATTATTTTCAAAAGTAGAAAATTTAGAAATCTTTCTTCACAAGTGCTTTATTTATGAAATAATTACCTAAATAAATACAATTAAAAACCAAAATTGGAAATATTTAAATCTCTATTTATCTTTATCTTTTTTAACATTTAAAAAAAAAAAATAAAACTTTACATATTGAGAAATATTTAAAAAAAAGTAAAAATTGCCACAACTGAGGGCAATGAGTATTAGAGAATCTCATAAATGAACACTTCGATGATTCGTAAGATAAAATAATGAAAAACAGAGTAAAATAGAAAGATAACTATAATAATAAATATTACAATAATAGTAATTAAATATTAGTAAAACAATATAAAAAAATATATAACAAATAAAATAATTCCATGTCAAACCGCATATAACATATAAAACAGATTTTTTTTTTTTAATTGAAAGCTTTTACTGATTATTATTTACAAATTGTCAAGAGGTTGTAGAATAAAATCAAATTCAAAAACCTTTTACACTAGAGACTATTAAAATGTAGATAAAATACGGCATATTACAGGGTTTAGGACTTGGGTTAAATTAAAAAAAAAAACTTGGTGACTGAATCCACCTCACCAGCTTTGTCTGTAAATTCCACATCAGCAGTTGAAGGTTAATTTTATATTTTCCTTCACTATGTTCCTCCAAAAAATTAATTATTTTATATTATTTATTAATTTATTTTATAGTTTTATTTATTTCACAATGTTTAGAAGTTAAAAAATAATTTATATGGTCATAAACGTTCGACTGTTCGTTTGCGTATATGACTGCATTTAGTAAAAAATTAAAAAAAAATCTTTTAATGATTGAATTTAACCATGTATTCTTATATTTGTATGAATCTGTCCAGCAACTAATTAAATATTACGTTTTTTAATTTAATTTTTTAAAAGCACGTTTTTCATCATTTAAAATATGAGAGAAAAATTAATTAGGAAAATGTAGAGGCAAAGTATTTTTGTTTTTCATAGTTTAATTGGGTAAATAGATGCTACTGGTATTCTTAACTAATTCGAGGTTAAAATTAATTTTATTATTTTAATTGTTTCATTTTAACTTACATGATACTAATTTCGAGTTGGAAATTAAAACTCAATCATAAAATACACTCGTTTATTAATTTATCTTTTCTCCCTATTCAATTAACTCTAGTTTTTTCTATTTAATTATTAAGTAGAGATCAAATAAAAACTGCTCAATTTTCTGTGAATTATCAACTTTATTGAATTATCAACTTTATCAGATTTATACTAAAATCTGTTATTTTTTTTTAGACTATCTCAGAATGATTCTATGAAGATATCAATTATATAATATAGGATGATTTGCCATATTACGAATTATACTTATAATGAGTGTATATAATAAATTATATATATATAATGTTTGAAATATTATATAAGAAGCAGTGGATGTTGAGTTGGAAGGCTGGTAGATTTGCCGTAGGATAAGGCCTTGGTTGCTGATTAACATATGTTTGCAGCTCTTCCCCTCCCCCCACTACCATCCTGCCCTTGAACTTTCCTCTTATCAGTTACATCTCTCTTAATCAACAGGTATATATTCACCTGGATTGCAATAGAGCAGAGTGGAAGCTGGTGTGGTCAGCAGTGATACATGCCAAGAGTAAGGGTTGCACGTGTAGAAATCATTGCGAGGTTTTAATTATAGACTTTTGCAGCTGCCATGAGGCCTTTGCCAAGGTCACGGTCCACCGGCAGTTACCGAATATTATCAAAATCTTTTTCCAATAATTTAGTAATTTTCAGTAATTTAAAAAATTTGTAATAAGAAATTGCAATAACGCGAGCATTTTTAATTTTATAATAGATCAATTTAAAAATTTAATAGAAAACACTAGAGTAAATTTAAATAGGAATATAAATTAATAAACTAGTGTGTTTTTTAATAGAGCTTTAAATACCAACTGGAAATAAATACAATCATCTAAGTTAAAACAGAATAAATAAAATCGTAGATGACGAAACAAGCACCAGAAGAGTTTCGTCACCTACTTAAACAAAGAAATACAAAAAGTATTTTGGCTCTACTCATGATAAAATTTTAATAATAACTTTAATAATTAATAAATAAATGATAAATTTTTCTTTGTTAATTTAAAATCCCCAAATGTTAATTTTCTAACACTAAGCCACCTAGATCCGGTACATATCCATTGATAAATTGCTCATTCAACTAAAATTATAAACGATTTGAGAATATATTTCATATTTTAAATAATGGAAAAACAAATTGCTTATTAATTAATACAAGTATTAAGAAAAAAGTGCTAATAAATCAGTTGTTTTATTTTTATAAGCACTTTTTTGTTAGAGAAAAAAAGTTCTTATAAAAATTGTATTTGATTGTAGTATACAAATAACATCTTAATTAAACACAGATAAATTCCATCAATAATTAAAGTTTTTTTTTAATGAATCTAATAATATAGGTATACTGCAGGTAAACAGTTGAAGAGCATATATGTTTTTCAAAAAAGCCTATAAACTTTTTTAAATAAATAAAATAAAGGTTTAGGTTTTCAAGTGAAACTTTATTACAAAAGTAAATAAATGAAATAAAATAATACAATTCCAAAGGAAATTTAAAAAAATTAAATAACCTTTAACTGGTGAGGTGTAATTTTCTGACAATTAATGAGGTCGTTCAAACGTGCCCCAAATATTTATTTAATTACAAATTAACTCAAGTCTTTAACCCTGTAATATGTCTCATTTCAACTCTATTTTAATATATTATAAAAAATAACAATTAATAACTGAAATCGACAAAAAAATTGTATGCATTTCTTTTTAAACATTTTCATATCTTGACCTACGAAACTGACAATGATTCACATTACAGAAAAAATATATAAAATTCTTGTTGCTTAAATAGGATATAAACAAATAAAAATTCTGATGAGTAGAAAAATAAATACCTAGATACGGTGATAGAATTAGTTTTAGTAAAAATTTCAAAGTGTTCAAATTTTTAAATTTATTTCGGCCATTTTTTGAATTACACTTCTTTTCTTTTACTGTTTTCAGTTATATAAAATTTGGCAGATCAAAAAATAAATAATAACAATATTTTATATATATTTCCACCCTACACCATAACATGAAAATCATAAAGATTTTAATGGCTTCAGCTGAAGGCTAAAATTTAGAATTTGTGTGATTTATACCATTTCTTTCTCAGAACAAAAGAAAGATATTTATAGATACCGCCCTTTCCAGGCCAGAAGGTTTAAAAACTAGGCAATTTAGAGAGGCGCCGGGCAACATGTAAATATAAATTATGCTGTCTACAATGAAGGAGCATACGTTGCCAAAAAGCCTAATTCCACAGTTCGGTCTCAAAGAAACGCCATAGGCTATAAAAGCCCACAAAAAGATATTAGATGGAATAATCCAAAGAAAGGGGTTGTTTTCCCCCTAAAATAACTATAGTAAAAACATTAATTTTTTGTTAATAATAACTAATAATCCTCATACAACAAAGTTTGAAAATGAGGATAATTCATAAAACTGTACCTAGGCAGTTAGTGATTTATAATCATCAAATTTATACTTGGGATACTATATGTTTTAATGTTGATTTAAATTTCAACATAAGATTTTGTAATTTATAATAATATAAAAAAACTTTATTCTATTCTGGGACAAAATGTACACGCACAAAAATGCTGGTACGGTTCATAAATAACACTTTCAGTAAATTTAAAGTTTTAAAAAAATGAGCAAATTAAGTAATAGTGAAACAACTCAATCATAAAACCAGAATTGAAATAATTAAATATATACGCATAATTATATAGAAAAAATTTAGTATCGAAATTTTTAATAAAAAATCTAGTATAGAAAAAAAAAATGTTTTTTCTGATAGTTTTGGACTCATTGGTTATCATTATGCTCTGAAAAATCTGTGGAAACCAATAAGAAAAATAAATAATTATTTATGAAATCCCATTCATACAATTGATATAACAGAATTATTTTAATTAAAATTTAACAATGTCTATAAAATTAATTCTACGAATCTATTAAAATGAAACCTAAGTACTTTAACAGTTTTGTAACACGAATGAAAGACTTTAATACAAAAAAATCTCACGTGGTTCAGTTTGTTTATCAATAGCGAACCACGTGAGATAAGAGGCGAGTATGAAGAAAGACTGGAAGACTACTGTAATGAAGAAGAGAAGGAGGAAGACTGAGCGGACTCTAACGGTTCGAGGAGTCCCCCAAGGACGCTACAAAAGACCGCTCTTCATTTTCTTTTATGCCCCACTTTTTGCCTCGCCCGTACTCCCGTCCTCCCTACTGTAAATCCTTTATAAATTACCCCCCCCCCTTTCTTAGTTCACAAAGGATCTTCCAAGACATCAAAGAGCCGTTTAAATGGTCCGTTTGAGGAATAACAAACATCACAGCCCCCTTTTATTCCTTATATGGATCCTTCAGTCACGTGGGAAATGATTATGGATTATTGATATACAATCAAGAGAAACGTATACGTGTACTAAAAAAAAAAAGAAGAATATTTTACAAAGTTTGTTGATGACACCCGTTTCCTGATGAAAGACCAATTGTATAAACAACATTCATCTCACATGGTGTGGATTTCTTCCTTTGTTCATAAACTCAAAGTTTAGAAGCTTCTAGAGTTCTAACAAACAAGAAATTAATAAATATTTATACTAATTAAATAATAATAATAATAAAACATGGCGAACCTGAAGGCTCGATTCCAAGTACCTGCACTTAAACCTCAACTGAAGTAAGTCAACTTAATTAACATAATACCCCCAAGCATGTCTTGGTAATCCCTAAGATGTACATTCTAGATTTGTCCATAATAGATCCCAACAAGGTTGCTATATTTTAATGTTTACTATTACTTTAATTAAGATTTTAAGTGAATGATCCGATGTTCTGCGATACTTTGCCATTGAAAGTTTAGAGTGGATTCATTTTTTTGGGGTTGGGGGGTCGAATATTCTAAGAATACTTAATTAAGAAGTAGATGTTATCTGCGAACCCACGTTTCGCCGCGCATTAGCCGCACGTGTCGCGTCCAAGTTAAAAAAAATCGTTAGCTGATTAGTGAACTAATAGAAGTTGATATATAACTTTTGTTCCAGTCAATTTTTGATTAGATTATCCATTTGATCGTGAGAAATATTTAAGTAAATTTATATTCGATATTCTGTGCGTGTGTTTATATACGTGTATAACACAGGCATGTATAATTTATCAAGATATTTCATGAATTGAGGCCATTTTTGTTATCATACGAAAAATATTAAACATTTTAATTAATAATAGTAAAAATAAAAATCAATTTTATTATTAAAAAAATGTTTAAAATGGGTTTGAGGTAGCAATTCCCTTACCCTAGAGAATAATGTTCCCAATTATGATAGTTAAAGGTATTACCATCAGTTAATGTTCATTACCATAATCTTTCAATCCAAGATTATGCCAATATCTTTTACTAACACACAACACCATAACCTCTTCAATTAATACATGGACTATTATCAGTAATTAGACACTTCGATTTAGGACCTCCATAATTAAAGGTATTCAAAATGGATACTCCATTCCGTATAACTTTTACTATTGGCCACGAAGAGCAGTGAAATCCTTGGGTTTTAAATTACTAATGTTTTTAATGAGTAAAGTTGTATTTGCATTTTTTCTTCAAGATCAATATTAAGTTGAGGTAAAATATCGTTTTTCAATTTTCGAGAAGCGTTGCATAATGTGCTGGAATATACCGAGAAGTAATTCATGTTAATTTTTTTTTTTTTTTTTTAAGATTGTCTAGTATTTTATATAAGACATAAGTCTGGTCACAGAAGACACGGGACGGAAGATAAAAATGATGATGATCATGATTGGTAGAAATGAACTACAAAATATGAGTCAATACAAAATCAAAATATAATCATGTAACCACCAAGGAACACTAATGATCGGATGATTTTATTATTATCATCTAAGGACTGTAATAAGAAATTAATAAATTTGATTAAATTTATCCAAACTATTTTTAGGCTAGAGGTAATAAATTTCTCTTCGAAGTCAGGAAAAGGATGAACCAAACTGAGATACAGAAAACAGGATTTTTGTAACGTCATTTCGCTGCTCTGACGGTATGGAAGGTGCATTTCGCATTGAAATTACTTCAAAGTCCTTGGAAAAGTACTCAAAATGCACTCTTTATAAAACATTCGAATGACATTCTTTCCGTTTATTGTGGCTATTTGGAATCATTGCATTTTAGATGCAATTTTATCAGATTGGTTAAGAAATTGCATTAATAAAACACTGTGGTTCAATATTCGCTTTATTTCGTGCCAAAAATATGTATTTAGTCTCTGCCTGGTAGTATTGTCAACTAATTATAATTTTAATAACTACTAAATGTTCTAGTATTAATTTAAAAAATATATTATAATTTAATTAGAATCTGAAATAGTGTGAAATTCTATCAACTTTACCAAATTAATTAGTAAAAAACAGGAATAAATTTTATTTAAAAATTCTACCACAGTGGATATTAATCAAGATTAAATATTTGGTAAGTTGAAGACTTTTGTCAATTTGTTTGTAAGAATTGAGTTTGAGAGTAGACAGTGTAGAATTAGAATTTATTTATTTTAATTTCTGAATTCATTATTCTTTAATGTTATTAAGACAATGTTCAGAAAATTTGGGCCATGACTTTCAAAAGACACAGGAAGACAACGAAGAACTAATATCCGGCCACTTCCAAAGAGGACGCCATAAGCCTTCCATGTCTTGCGACCCGTCGAAGGATATCCGTGAAGATGAAGCGGCGGCACGACTCAATCCTTCTTCCATGGGAAGCCTAAAATAACGCCTCTTTTTACAGAGGAATATAAAAAAAATTTTATCTCCGCAGATGTCGGTCCCGGCAAAGCGTGTTTTAACGAGCCTTCTTATATTGCCTCTTCTTCCAAACTTACAAAAGGTCCTAAAACCATTTCTTATTTTTTTTTATTAACCTACTTTTGCCTTTTCACGTACCCGGAACCGGTCGCAAAAACAAGAGTCAACATCCTACCCCATCTCTTGAAACCTTGCTTCTTTCTCACCCTCCAGTTTGGATCTCCAAGACGGATTGTAAAGATGACAATCTTAGTATAGAGCAATTCATAATCATGATTCTAAAACAATTAAATACAACAGAAAGTAATATTAATAATATTAAAAAGTACATTTCACAAAAATAATTATTTTATAGAACAAGTCATGAAAATCTCATAAACAAATTTAATAGGAAAAGATTGATTATTTATAATTATAGTTTTAATTTAATTTAATTTTATATATTTTTTTAACAAATTAATAGGAGACGCTGAAGGTGCACTATGGATTAAATTACTATCAAGAAAACAAAATAGCTTCAACACATTCGTTGTAACAGAACCGTAAAAGACGCAGAAGCCATCCGATTCGTAAACAAATGTGCTGGATATAGACGCTTGTGTGTTTCAAAAGAGGTCATTAAGAAAGAATATAAGATTGAGAAGAGAACTATCGGGACAAAGTAAATAAATAAAACAATATTCAAATAGATAAAACAATATTCAAAGAAATAAATAATATTTTTTTTGTTATATAAATTTTTTCCCAAATATTTTTTTATTAGTTCTATGAAAAATTAGATCAAACAGTTAGTACAAATCAGGTTTATTAGGTTTAGAAAAAGCCTTAAAAATATATACCTAGACATATTTATCTTTTCTTAAAAAAAAAAAAAATTACATCAACAATTCCTTAAGGAAAAAAGCAAAAAGTAGTAAATTTCGATAAAATTGATTATCTTTTACCGATTTGAAGATTTTTCAAGTTTGAATTCAAACCGAAGAAATTATGAAAAATTGCGTCTCATGGGTGAAATTGTTACAAAACTAACGATAAGGACAAAAAATCTTAATGCATTCTTTTTGAAATTTTTTTCTCCATAACCATGTTCTTTACTTCTTTTTCTATTCCTAAAGTTGTATGGAAAATATTTGAAATTGACGACGACAACGAGATCTTTAAAACAATTTACGAAAATACCACAGATATTTACAACAATTTATCTATACAGGTATATCAATACTCATCCATTGAAGTGTCTAAAGAAATTTACCTAAGACATTTAAGAGACTATAAAAAAGGAAAAAAAAGTAACCCTATAACATTTATTTTTAAGGTTGTAAAAACACAATCTTAGAAAAAAAGAATATTTCTTACATTCTGGGTTGCGCATTTGCCATGTCGAAAGTTATCGAAACGTTTCCAAACCCGAAATGGGAGGGTAATGGGTTTATTGTACCATAGGCCGTTTGTTCCAGGTTACAGCACACTGGGAAAACCAAAGAAACCTCCAGACTAAACTATGTGGAAAAGTCAAATATTATTTGTTCGGCGAATTACCTCCAATGAATATTAAAAATTAATTTGAAACGTAGAGAACTACGAGATGTCAGATAGTGAACCAAATTAAAAAATACTCGCGTATCATGGGTTAGATCATCAAACAGATAAATATTAATCGTAAAATTTTAAATATTAGGAAGATAGCAGAAAAAAAATAAAAGGTAAAAAAAAAAAAGATCTACTGCCCCTAGATTAAGCCACTAACTGCATTATAATCAACAAATAAAAATAATATACGATACCATATATATGTAAATGTATGTATATAACGAATATGTGTCAACTACATTTAGGCACCTTGGAACAAATAAGCCCTAAAAGAGCTATTTTTATCACATCAGAAATCTAATTTATAACAATTAAAATTCCAAAAATATAATTTTTTAAATTAAATTTTTAAAACTTTCAGAAGACTCCTAGGCTAATATTTATTATTACACTATAAAGTAATACTAATAATAAATACCAACGTTGGTGATTTTATTCCTTATATCACACTAATTTAGTTTAAGAAAACACTTCACTGTATCTAATACATTACAACTATATCAATATATTAATATATCAAAAGGCATTTATAACTAATAAATTCGGTTTTCTTTTAAAAAAAAAAAGTTTTAATTGAAATATTCTTGTTGCCTAATGTAGGTGACAGTAAGCTGTAATACACAATATTGAAATTCTGATCATGGTTGTAATTTACAATACCTTTTTTAAAAGACATGTATTTAGTGAAAATTGCATATTCAATAGAAATAAAACTTGAATTTAGTGTTTTACTCAGTTTTTCGTTCCGTAATTAAAGCAAAAAAAAATCGAAGAGCATATAAGAGTTACTAAAACTACAACGGAATGATTATAACGAGTAGGACTTTCGCAATAGAGCACATTTATTTAACGATCAAACAATAGTTCAAATAAAGCTATCCAGGAACACTGGAGTGGCTGAAGATATTCAATTTTATTTTTATACGTTCACAAAGTTTTGCCACCTGTAAGTGACAATGGGTGCTGGAGGGTTAAGGAACAAAACGACGCCCTACCCTTGTTCGATTTACAACAATCCTTATTGCTTATTCCTTGCCTATTGCTTGTAACTATCGTGCTATTCAAGTTTGTGTTATTAAAAAAAATATATATAAATAATTTTTTAAACGACTGAGCTCAGTTGGATGAAAATTTAAAAGGTTGTTTTAATGCAAGAAGAATGTTTGAATTAATTTATAACATAAATAAATTGGTTAAAAAAGAAAATAAACACAAAACAAAATTAATGAGCGTTACAGTTAACAGGTTCTTAAAAAAAAAAAATGCTTTTTATAGTTTTATTTATATCAATTAATTCATTATAATACATTCAAGATGTTGGCTGTATAATTGTATATACTTATAATATATAAATGCATACAATAATAAATAAATAACGGTATGTTTTTGGACAGAGATAAGTTGGATGGGCTATGTGGGTGCTGGGTTCAACGACTCCCGGATCAGTGGGTCATTCTAACGGGTGGTAGTACCCACTCACGCTTTGTCGATAGCCATAACCAAAACTTGTTTATTTCAACATCCTACCAGTCTCTAATATCTAATCCCTATAATAAAATAGAATACGTGGATAGAGACACAATGGCCAATATATAATATAAAATAGAGAACTAGTAATATCTTTAAATTTCAACATATATGTAACAGATGTAAAAGTGGGTTGAAGAAGTTTTGATTTTAACAAACGTTAAGGTTATAATCAAAACAACCTAATTTCTGTAAATGAATTATTTTAATCTCACAAAATCGAGAAATAATAAATATAATATGAATAATTAGTGTAGTGAATAAAGAAGGAGTGTAATGATAAAAATCTGGTACGGGGCGCGCACTACACAACTTTCACTTATCATCCCACTTACGTGTTTAGTGTATTGCTTGCTGAACTCGGGCTCAAGTTTATTGCTAGGTTTTTGTGATTTTTGATGGTATCTGACATTTTTTGGGAATTGGAAATTTTGGCAATATCTGATATCTTAAAACTGATTTCACGTTTTAAAAAAAAGAATATATTTGAAATTTCTTCTCATTTTTTTTTTTCAAACAATAATATTGGTATTAAGATCTGGTAAGTGATAACTGGTTGGAGGTAAAAGATGGTAATTGATAAAGATGACCGCCCGACACAGTCAGTTTCTTTGTGATAGAAAAATTAAATCTTTTATTTTTATTTAAGAATTTAGGCAATGTAAGGATTTGATGTTTTACGACTTGCAGTTATAAAATGAAGTAGTCAAACAAATATCATGCTTAAGTACAAGGATTTCCCTATAACCTATTGAAGGAACAAGTAGCCACTAAAAACTGTATCGGAAACTCATCTTCCTCGCGTTTCAGTTACCGACAACTAAATTTACAATTTTCCACAAAACAGGAGTTTTCGAACAAAACATTACTTCTGGTCGACCTTGTAAGCCGGGGCAAGAACAAATAAAAAAAAAAAACGCAAGGTACAATGTTACGTGTAAATGAATAATTTGAGACCTTGAAAAACGTCGGCGACTATTGTCCCATCGTCAGTGAAGGCTGGCAGACAGCTTTTCAAGAGGAAATGAAATTCACACATAGAAATCTGCCTATGAATGCCTCTATGGAAATCATCCGGCTCTTGCATTTAAATGAAAAGTAGTGCAAATTGGTTTTATTTTTCCCCGAGGTTACCAAGACCCCGAAGGTGAATCGTCTATGAAGGAACAGCGTAGCATAAGGACGGCGTAGCAAAATAGTGAGAGATAGGCGTTACGTAAACGGGCAGTTGCCACTGAGTAAACAACTCTGTATAAAGCTTAAGGGTTTAAACTCAAGATCATATTTGTATTGTTTGTGCTTAATTGAAGTAGATTCCGAATATTTTTGAATTATACGTTAATATAAGTTCGATAGTAAAAAAAATTAAATAAAAAAAAAATGTATAAGTCATAGTGTTATAAATTATAAACTATAAATAAATACTAAATATATCTAAATAATCTATTTGAATCGAAATCCACTTAATATTTTCGTGTTTTTTCTATTAAATTCATTGAACAAAGTTTAATTTAATGTTATTCATAAAAAAAAAAAAATATATCTTTTTTAATTATAGATTTTACTATGATGAAGTGTTACCATAATTTTAACAATGATAATTTAGATGTCATAATAATATTTTAATATATAATATAAGTTTTTTAAAAATTATAATGGTAAAAAATGTTTTAGATAGATAAAATTGAGAATAATATAAGTGAACAAAAAAAAATCTAGTAAAAATAACTTAGTTTATAAACTGTCTACAACATAAAGAAATATAAAACCGTTAACAAAACAAGATAAATTCTTATTCTCAATTAAAAATTTTAAAAAAAAATTCTTATGCAAAAAATGAAATAATCAATTCATGTGTAAAAAAAGTATTTACTTCTAATAATATTTTCTATTATGTTCTAAACCTATTGTAAGTGGAGCAACAAGATCTAAAAAAAAATGCATATTTTTATCCCAATGAAAAATATGTTCCAAATGTTCTCTTTGTAAAGTTTGGAAAATTATTTAGATTCTATGTACTTCACTTTATACTATATTTAATTTCTGTCTTATATCTTTCTATTATTTCATACATTTAATTTTATATCAGGAATTTTTAGTTTCTATTTCAAAAATTTATCATTATTAATTTTCTAGTACCTTATTCCCAAAGATACAATGGATCAAAAATGCCAGAGAAAAGGTATACACAAAAATTCGCTCCACTACACGCCCAGAGAGAGTTAATAGCCATCTTATCATTCCGAATTAAGTTGTGATAGTTAATGAGGAGAACGTTGGAAAGGAGATTCAAAATGAAGCACTTATTAAAAGCCCGAAGCTCCAACCCCTTCCCACCATGCGCGGCACACTGACACACAAATCGCCCTGCTACCAGTCGATAGGCCAGTCGGCACGGCCTGGGTTCGACGACCTCCTTCGCACTTGAAGCTAAAATTAAATCCCTAGGCCCAGCCGAATTAGTTCGGATGCGAAATCATCCGACTTCCTCCAGAATAGAACTCTCTAAATCTGAGCGGGAGTTACGGGCACGGGAGGATTACAGGGGAACTGCCGGTCGATCTGTGAATGCCAGTTTAGAAATATCGCTATCAGGTATATAATCTCTCATCTTAATTATAGCACAAGGGAAGAACAAACATTTTTTAACAATAAACATGAAGCACCATGTGCCAAAATAGTGAAAATTATTAAGTAAATAAACAATTAATAAAACACTACGTTAATTAGAAGCTCATCGCATGTTAAATCTAGTGATAATTCATTATTTCATTTCATGTTCAAACAAGAATCATATATAAAAACAAATACATAAAAAAAAATTCATGTTCAGATATTATATGGTATTTTAAAATAATATAATATTAAAAATCAGTTCAAAATTCGTAGAGAAAAAGATAATACTAAAAATCCATAACAGAATGGTTCCATTCCTGATGAAATTTTGAATTTAATTTTTTTTTGTTTTTAGAAATACGGTACCAAAATTCAATTATATACCAGTACATATTCTGAGGAAAATACCTAATAGACAATTTTAATAATTTCTAAGCGTAAATATACACTCAGCTATATTCATGTTACGTATTTTCGTCAGACGTAGAAGAAATGTACACAAGCGCGTCTCTTGGTAAACCTGATTTTCGTCTGCGTGCTAAGTGGAACACAAGATGTTTGAGACAGCGGTAGGGAATTCTAGCTGGAAGTATTTATTTTTGACGTTTTATTTTTAAAGGCCTACAGTAACAAAAAACCAAACATTCAACCATGTTCCTGGGGTTACAGGACGTCTAGCTGTTCTAAAAAAGGGATAGAAAACGATCCTTGTTCGATTTATTTATTTACTAAAATGTATGATCAATTATAAAAAATATATGTGCTGAGAGACTTGAGCTCTAACAAGCACTCTAGAATCCAGAATCGAGAGATATAAAAGAAAAGTTTGATCCAGGATCAGAACCTTGACTCATGGAGAAGAACTAACCGAAAACTGCTTGTAGGCTTGAATGGCTCGAAGCAATCCATCCCCTCTACACAACAATGAACGCCATTATAGTTAGCAAGACCACGCGGGAGACCAAAAACCAACAGAAAGAAAAAATGTATGATATTGAAGACTATATAGACTTCTTTAAACAGAGCTTATTGTAATTTAGAGCAAATAAAACACTAAAAGACTAAAAAAAACAATAACAGAAAAATAAGCGGAGTAGAGACGGGCTCATATCAAACTGACGACTAAGAACTAAATAACAGGAACTTTACTATGGTTTACAAAAATTAGGAAAGAGTTTTCACAACAGGGTTCTCGTAGCTAGATTATATTTGAATTTGAAAAAAATTGAAAAATAAGGTAAAATACAATATGTAACGTATATATATATATATAATGTGAACTATAACATACATAAAGATTCAGATGCACATAACAAAAAGATTCAGGATATATAAGTTGTAACGAAATAGCTGGACCCAGTCACCTACCATTATACCATACCCAGCCACCATAATACCGGTTCAGTGGTGGTTGGGAATTTAACTCTCTGTTGGAACGAAATAGAAAAAAAACTAAAGAAAATACCGGTACCTCGTGGAAAATAGCAAACTGTAAAAAACAAGAATATTTATGTTATATATTTCTTTATTACCAGATCGGCCCTGGATGGTCTTAACTGATTATTTTATAAGTTGTAAGTTATTTTTTAATAGTTGATAATGGGGGAGAGAGGCGGGGGTTATAGTCTAGTGCAAGAGGCACTCCTAACTATTTGCAATGCTACAACCATGATCTATAATAACTAAAAATAGTAAAGAGCAATTAAAAAATAATAATCATGAGGAAAAAATATATTTATAGAATAAATTTTTTAAAAAATTGGTTTCCTCTGAAAAAATAATTAGAGAAGAAAAATATAGTAAAATAACAATAATATTGAAACGCCTCATCCCCAGCAATTCTTGCCAATCCAACATTTCTTTCGTTAAAGAGGCTATACAAAGATTTTGAAACGAGATTGTATAAATTAATACAAATTTCCAGTATTGTGGAAAGGACTTTCTGAGGTTAATTACTAGCTTTGTTCTCTGGTTTTTAGGACAGGGCAACAATACAGGCTGCTTCGGCACCTCGTTGAATAATAATTTGATACCCGACTCTGATATAAAAGTGCCATCCAAAGTACTGACAATAGCGGCTTCAACAGTAGTAATTAACTATAATTAGAATCAGGAAGGGGACTTGTTTTTATGATACTTATTCCTAACCTATTTCTGGTGAATAGCTGCTGATTGACACATGTTGCTTCTGGGCTTCCTGAATAAACGAGACCTCATTATATCATTAAAATATGTGTAAGGATTGAAACTCTGATCATAAATGTAATTAACATCGTTAATTTTTAACCTAGTTTACTGAACAAAACTCTGAATAATAACACAACATGAATATAGCATTATTTAAATATTATAAAATATCGTTAGAGGCTCGTGAATATCACACAGAAAGGAGAAGAAAAGTCCTATTATAAGTATCTAGTACTAAAAAATTATGTTCACATAAATTTTATTTGATGTTTTATAGTTCCATTTTATATTATAGTAGGATATATTGCCTACAATTCTGTTAATATAATAAACTTTTATTGAACAACGCATACAATAAGTATGTATAAAAGGATCTAACTCAATCATACCACATATACATTTGAGATAATAATAAAAAAGTAAATAAATAAGATTAGTAATAAATTAAAAGTAGTAAATAAATAATAATAAAACAATATATACATTTAATTTTAAAATATTTTCAGAAACGCTTCTATAACCTTATCTGGTGAAATAATGCATCTAAATTGCTTTAAAATAATACCAGATGCAACGTTCTTGGATAATTAGATCTGGAGATATTAATTATTGCCCAGCCCTAACCTATAGTGTGTATAACTGAGCAACGTTTCAGCCCAGCTTGTAAGTATTCGTCAGGGTTGACTTGAGGATATAAATGAGTAACTTTCAATGCTACTATATACAGGTATGTTTTATGACGAATAATTAAATGAATTTTGATTCCAATTTTATTTAAAAAATGCCTATTAAGTTCATTAAATTGGAATGAGCAAGATGAAATAGTATTTTTTAAAAAATATTTTGACAGAAAAAAAAGGAAAACGTACAATTTCTTTTTAACTCAGAATTAAATCCTGATAATTTTCAATCAAGTTCTGTACACTAACGGCTCCATTTCCATCCATCCTTAGACCTAAGACCTCCATTTCTTTCAGACAGATGTCTCCCAATACCCCTATAGAAGCTTACGTAGATCATCTAATAGACATCTAATATGGAATTTGATGGATGTTGGGATGGGCCTGGGGTCAGTGGCCTCGAATATAGAGCGGGCATTAACCCTCACCACTTGAATCGGAAAAGCGCTTCCGCCTATCCATTACTACAACCCATTTCTCCCCGCGTAGTGGAAAATGCACTTGCGTAATTTATGTGGCACCACAGAACAAGAAGCAAAATTAAATTGACCTAATTAGTGACAACTGAAACACATTAATAGTCTTTCACACATATAAAAAATTATAAAAAAAAAAATATAATATTCCATCATATATTACTGTTTCTGAACTTACAAATATATCTCATTTAATAATAATTCAAAAAATATTAATAAAAAATAAATGGCGGTCAAAAGTCTATGACCATCTAGATTTTTTTTTCCGAGGGGCTAGAGAAATTCAAAACAGTTTGGAATAAATAAAATCAAAAAAAAAATCGATAAAGCCTAGAATAATAAAACGAAAATAATTTGTAAAAATGCCAAACACGGAGGCATAAAAAGAAACGAAATTAATTCGGGAAATTTCTTTATTATTTTGAACAAAGGAAAATAGGTTTTTAAATGGAATTTTTTTTTTTAAATTAGAAGAACATAATAACAACAACAAATCTTTAACTAGTGAGATTAAGTCAAATAGCTCCGAACCTATTTTTTATTTATTAAATTACGAGTAAAAAACAAGATCTGTAATGTAGTATTTGTCATATATTTATTCACTTTTAATTGTTTCAAACCAAAGGTTTTTATAAAATAATAATTAATAACAGAAATTCACTAACAAACTATATTCATTTATGAAGAGAAGATAATTAACCGTGGATAATATATATGAGAAGAAGATGGCTGGGGGTGCGGTCAGAATATAACACAAATAAGTTTAAAGAACTTATTTAATAGTGTTAAAGTTTCGGCTAGAACTTTTAACCTTCATTAGGGCTGCTAGTAGGAAATCGGTGACTTAACTTTCCGATTTTAAAAAATAAAAAATAAATGAATATATATGAGGATATTCATTTATTTTTTTTTTTTTTTAATTCGGCCTAAATAATTAATTATTTTTAGTAGAACCGAAAAAAAACTTTGATAAAAAAAATATATCGTTCTTTGATATATAAAAACAGGTATAATAGATCAGGTTGGAAATATGCGAGTTTTTACTTTTGACTGGCTTGTATGTGTATTTATAAAACATGTATCATCATCATGTCTATTAAAATAATTCACTATTTATTCGAGAAGATAATTTGTTTTCCTTAAAACAACTAGAAAAGTTGACTACTTTACAGTTAAAAAACTAGACCTTCAATGATGATGAAAATATTTCTATAAACGAATAAAAGAAATAAATAAAAAAAGTTAGATAATGACTCGAAGATCAAACTATGAAACATCATTGCATAGAGGAGTGCAATGACGTCTAAATAAGACATGTGAACCTTTTTTATGCAACTAAGGGGTGAATAAACTCTTGGCCAAAGCTTTTTCTGCATTCTAATTTCAATAGTAATACTTTTACATGCTTTTAAAAAATTAAGAGTAAAAGCTATTAAGAATAAATAAATTTCTACTTTATAATTTTACTGTAGATTTTTTTAATCAAGAATAGTTCTTATTTTTTGTTTAATTTTTTTTTTAAAGCACTTAATCATTGAAATTAAAGCATATAGATGCTCACTAATTTCAAGTTTTCTTGTTGATTGAATTATCTATATTTTCATTTGTAGTTAGTTTATTCAACACTAACTGATATAAAAATATTTCAAAAAATAAAAAAATAGGTATTTCAGTAAGAAATCACAAGACTATGGTTTATTAGCCTAGCCGTGGTTTTTGAGTTTTCAAGGCATTAACAAACCAAAAAAAGATGTTTATTTTTATCTCTAGAAAACAATAGAAAGTTAAATCTCCTTTATACATATATGTAGCAAACATAACATATTTTTGACGATGAACACAGAGATCTAAGAATGCAAAGATAACAATAAAGTAAGTCATGCAAAAGCACGTAATAAGGACTTAATATTTTGAAAACGAACATTTAACACGGATTTGGATAAAAATGTTAATTAGATGGATAAATTATTGAAATTTCACTTCACTGCAAAACAAATTTTAAAGAATTGTTATACATTAAAACTTTGTTAACAGACACCTTACATATAATATACAAATACCACATAGTTACGTAAAACAATAATAAAATTTTGGTGAAGAATTATCATCTCATCTTGATAAGACTTATACTATTTTCGCCACCCTACCAAAAGATAATAGCAAGTTTATAACATGCAAACTCATAGAGCTGCAGGTTTTCAGAAATTCAAGCAAAGAATTGATTTTTTTTTATTGTCAAGTGCGATAGATTTAAATTTTGTTTTTTATACAAATCTGAAAAAAAATAAGTTGATACTTGTATTTATATTGTTAAATTTTGACTACTGAAAAACTAAAATGATTATTTGTTAATATTTAACCCATAACACAATATTGCGTACATATGTCAAAACTCGATTTGGAAACAAATGAAATTTTTTGTTTCAAGCAATTATTTTTATCTTAAAAAATGAAATTACTGGATGTAACAAAATATATTAACTTTTCTATAACTACAATTTAATAGTTATTTTTCATTCCTAAATGTATTGATACTTGGAAATTACAGTTAAATTTGAAAACCAAATTTTAGTTTTAGCGCGTAATTTCAATGCAATAAAAAATGTGGACCCCCATTTAATTCACTATCCGACGTTTTTGTAAAATAGTGTTTATAACTTTTCACAATCTTCAAGGTGCACCAAATTCCAAAGACTTATCAACATCTAATACTTATGTAGAGGAACGCTATACCTTGCCTAGTGTTCTTTGTTGCAAAATCATAATTACCCAAAAATTTCGGTTGGTTTCACATCTGGATTCCATCAGAAATTATATTATATACTCCAACCAATAATCTGGTTCACGTAGCAAAATAAAAATGTCTGGAAAAATTATCAATATAGCATAATGTTAAAAAACAAAATTTACTTTCCTCCGTTAGTTCCTTGTTTCATATGTAGGATCAATCGTAATAAAACAATTCTTCACATTACACTAATTACATTACACTAATACTTTAATTACATAATACATAATAATTACATAATACATTACACTAATACTTTACATTACACTAATATTCTTCACATTAATTTTTTATAACCAACATTTTTGAATATTTTTATATATATATGGGTTAAAAATTTCGAATACCATTTAAAATTCCCGTGGTTTTACATTGTCCGAGTTGTATCGTATAATGTAAAGCCACTTTTATGAGACCTAAATTTTAAATATTTTATTAATAGATAGTAGACAACACATCTGACTATATTGGGAATAATATACTGGGTAGTCCTCTTCGCCAAACCCTATACCTACACCCCAGATCTAGAGGGCGGTGGATGTTGGAGCAGCGGGCAGATGTTCGGGGTCGTTGACCTGGTGGATCGAAATTTGTGCGGAAGTGCCGGCAGGTGGGTCGACCCGGAACTAAAGACGGTCTGAACCGGGAAAACATCCTCCCAAATTTCGTCCTAAGTGTACCTTCCACTTTCTCCTTGTATCTTTCTTATCGGCTATCAGTCATTAGGTTAAGATAATTCGTGGTGATAATTGGCAATTTAATTATCCAACAAGCATATATTATGGAAGACTGATACATTATTATGACTTCTGCTTCAATACCCATGAGAAATAAAATAGGTCATAGTTTGCCAAAGAACGTACTGAAAAACTTTGTTCATTTAATTTAAAAAATAAAATTATTTAAGAAATGAAACTTGAGCTGTTACAACTCAAATTTTACTCTGAATCATAGAAACAAGTACATGAACTACAACAACTATACAAATAAATTTAGTTTAAAATTTTTGTTGCAAGGCGAGATTTTTGAGTTAAAATATTTATTATTCTTAGTCAGTAAGTGTTGGTTAAAAAATAGTAAATAATTAAGGCAAAATGATGAAAATCTCAGTAAAGAATTGTAATGTTTAAAAAAAAAAATACAGAAGATAAAAAAAGATTATAGGACAAAATAAGAAGTAATAGTTTATATGAAAATTGTAATATATGCAATAAAGTAAAAATTGAAGGGTTCTCTCAAGGGGTGAGGGGATGACTGGCATCGCCCTACTCTCCTTCAAAGCAAAAGCGAAGAAAAATGGCCACGCCCTCGGTGGTCTCAGGTTAAAAGGGATGAAGAGTTTCTGAATACCAACTATAACAATAATAGACCAGAGTTGTAGTATAAATGACATTATTTAATGCTATTACTAAAGTCCTATTTCAAACTCATAAAAAATACTATTAAAAAAATAATTTGATAGCTATTATTTTTTTTCTTTGGAGGAGGGTGTCCGTATTCTCACTGAAAGTATACAATCCAACTATTATTTTTTATACAAAATAAAGAATAATAGTTCCTTCGTTATTGTAAAACAGCCTTCAATATACCAAGACAGTTTGGGAATATCCACAACATTAAGTTTATTTCTAAAGCTAACAGCACAACTATATTTCACTTAAAACAAAATGATGTTTAATAACTTCTCCTCTACTAACTATAGGATTAGCCGAATGACATTTAAAGTTCGGGGGGTAGTTTAATTAACTTTTCTTAAATGAAGAAGGGGAATGGAACCTCATTACGGGCAAACCAAAAGGAATTCTCAGAATCACCGATGAGGATTAAAGGTTTTATTACGTATTCCCGGGAAGAGCTAATCACCCCCGACAGACATTGATGGATATCACGACTAGAAAGTGGACACAGCCGGCACCGACAGGATCCCAGGTCCCCCTGAGGTTCGAAGATCCAGCACCGTGCACCGGTCAATGCTCTTGATGGCTCACCGGTAGTGAGCCGCATCCTACCCCAACCGTGCATTGTTTGCTCTTGTAATGAGCCATTGTGATCCGCTCCGTAATCGTCTTCTTTTCACACCATCTTCATCCCCACAAAGGAACACCCGTTTCGTATGATTTGCTGATAAATCATGAGGCTTCTTCTTAAAGCCTAAATAGCTCTCCTTATCTCGACCGCTGCATTGCACGCATACTTTGATCCTCTACATCCTAGAGCGGTCGAGCCAAAGGATCTAAGATCCATTCAAATAGATTAAGCTCTATTAGGCTCCTTTCGAATCAAACTATCCGCATAACAATAAAGCGCAGAACAATATAATGGATTTGTTTTGTCAAATGGGATATTAGTAAAGTTAAAAAAAAGAGTAACCCACATACTTTATAAATAGCATAAATAACTTCTGATCCCTATATCTACCCAAGTATCCTAACGTTATAGTACCTAGATCGAAGGTTAAATTTTTGAACCCACATAAATTATGCGCAACTGAAAAATATCTCATTCCAATCCTTCTAATGTTTATAAAACGAAGTTTAACATAAATTGAATACTTTTCAATAAAATAGGAAAGTATATATTAACACACGGAGCTCCCAGTTGAAGCCTTATAATATATATAAAAAAGGTCGTTATGATATATAAATAAATTGCAAATAATATAAAGTAAGTTGTTTAGAATAATAATGAATAATTAAGGTACTCTACAATAGTCAAATACCATACCTTAATTTTACTATATTTCAGACCACACATGAACCAGATGGTACTTCAACAAGACATTCAAACACATTCCCTATGTATGTATGTGATGTGCCGTCTCTGACTGATGTGTCTTACTGGATTTAACATGAGCTGTATATTTGTCTCCTTACATATGAAATTTAAAATTTTATTTTTGTCATGATAATAGTTAATTAAAAATTAAAATTATACATCTAAAGTACCTATACATATATTTTTTACTATAATTTATTCTGTTTATATTTTATTTTTTGTATTCATTGGTTGTTATCTTGTTCTTTGTTCTTGTTCATAACCCTGATGAAGGCTAGAAATTTTGGCCGAAACGTTAGCACTATTAAATAAGTTATTTCAACTTATTTGTGTTATATTCTGACCGCACCCCCAACCATCTTCTTCTCATACATATACATTATCCACAGTAACTATTTTGTCATCAATAAAAATTATACATGTTGACTTTTTTTTTTTAATTTTAACAACCTCAGGAGAGAATGCTAATTGGCACGATAGCTAACGAATAGGAGGATGCTCATAAATTAATGTTTAAATGACTTTACAAAGGCTTAAAGTGATAATTTACCTAACTCTTTTTTTTTCTGCTTCTAGTACCGGAGTATACTTTAATGTTTGCAGAGTTTGTCAAGAGATATTCCTATGAAATGAAAGATCTGTCATAATATCGAGAAAGTTATTCAAGGAGTAAATACATATATTTTTAAATTTTCATTTGAAAAGTGAAATACGGAAGGAATGTTTAAATTCAATAACATATTTACATTATGATCTAAGTAATATTCTTCAAAATGGTCATCCAATCGCTATTTATTAATTTTAATTATCCAAGTCACTGAATTATATTTTTTTCAACAGAGGATTTTGAATTTCCCATTACATAATGAAATCGAAAAAATAACAATACACACATTAAAAAAAAGTTAAGAGACTAAACATAAGTGCAACTCATATAATGCAATGCGGCTGGTTCAATGCACTCTTTTATCGTTTATTTCTAAAGATACAACAATAAAAAAAAATTTCAATATTGTTTACTTCTAAACACTAAATTTAATCATACTCAAGTCACGTGAGCAGTGCGACTAGGCGGAGATAATGTTAAATAAAAAAGAAATAAAACAAAAGCTTTTGTCAAATATAAACTAGTAAATAGAAATTCAGACTATTTGATCATGTTATCACCTTGATAGTTCGCTAAGGTGTTGTAATTGTCTAATTCAGGAACCGCTATTAAAATTTAAAAAAATTAATGATATACGATGATGATATTTTCCCAGCACAAAGACTAACAATAAACCAATATTTACAAAATAATAAAAGACTAATTTAAATCAAATAAATGTCTAAATTAAAATAATATTATTATAATTATTATTAATTTACGTTGCTCACAGCTCCTGAAAATGAAGTTACATGACTGCGTTAATTTTCGTTATTTATCAACTTCAAAACACCCTTTCTAGCAGATAAATAACGTGACTATCTGTTTCACGATTTTTTTTGAATTTAAGTATCCTGCTGCATTAAAGATTTTTCACTAGAAAAAGTGCACTATTATCAGCTCAGTGTCCATAATAATTAAGTTGAGATATGTTATAGATTAATCCTTAAAATTTGTAAAACGATAATGTGAAATTCTGTAGCCTCAAAATATCAGTGTTTATTATTAATGAAAATAATTACTAATTACTAAAATGCAACTCTCATTAATTAAAAAAAAATAATTTGGTATAGCGAATGGAATTCTCTTTAAAAAAATAAATATATATTTTTTTAAGAATACCATTTTTTTTTTTTTTTAAGGAGAAAAACGAAGCTAAAATTTTAATTTTGCAGAAAAGATGTTGATTTGGTTAAAAGGTTGTGTAAAACGATAAATTAACTAATATATTTTTACCTTTTTGTTGTAATGTTCTTAGTTGTTTTTTTATCTTTTTCCTTGTTTTTTAACGTCGAATAATAGTTGAAAACTATTATGTTCTTTTTTGAACGCAACTCTGACCATCTACATATTTTAAATTATGAGGTCAACTATTTACATTTATAATAACTTTTTAGGTTTTATTATTAATTCGGATTCATTACCGTAGAAAGTTAAATTTATTGTTAGTTAATTATTTATCCATTTTTAGCTTTCAATGTCCAGCACATTCATCATCGGTGTCAGCATATTTACCTATACTTAACAATTTAAAACAGGTTACTAAGATACATCACCACAAAATTAAATATTTTTTATATGATTTATATTATCGTCACGAAAATTATCCATAAAAAAGAAATGAAACTTTTATAAAGTAATGAACCTGAATTAATGGCATACTACAAACAAACGCTATGTTATCATTGACGCAGCTTTTTCCCCGAAAAGTTCCATATGTTCAAAGACTATCAGCATACAGTCTTCCGATCAGAATTAACTTTTGGGTTTACATATTTATAAAGGTGAACGGACTCAGCTAACCTTCTTTAAATGTCAAGTATGAAATATTGCCGCTTCAATTTATACCGCTTCGACTCATCTCGAACGTTATCAGTTGTGAAACAGCTGAGAGATATGAGGAATAGGTATCAGCCTCCTTATCACAGCAGGGTACACACATCTGTACAAAGAGTATTCCCTATCAGTCGCTGCTAGAAGGGGCGATGCACTTGGCAGGTGGCTGCCAACGAGTCACGGGTCTTCGCAGTGGATTTTGTCATTTTATTATGCATCTCCGCACAAGAAAGAACTACTCAAGGCTGAATTTGATCGGAAAGAGGAGAATCACTTAGAGTAGGTATAGTAGAATATCTTTTAACCGGTCACCTCATGACTGGAACCCTGCGCGGTTCTCGTTTTGGCTGGTTAATCCGAAGCGAAGGTATACAAAGGGAAATATAAAATAAATATGTATTTTATGACATATGTAATTTTAAGTAACAGATTTTATAACATAAACATACATAACGACGAAGTGCTTATAAACTAAAAATTAATAATTGAGGATGTAGTCGAAATGAGAGTCCATGGTACCATAGCCCCTTCTTATGGGAAACGTTTTACTCCTCCCTATCCATTCAAGAAGCAAGAAGATTGCATAAGATCTGAATCGATCAGCCGAATAGTTAAAATATATATATTTTTAATCTACTTTAATAGATCCTTCTTGCAATTACTGTTACTTTCTTTTTTGTATAGCTACTTGCCGACGAAACGGTTGAAGGTTTTACAATCAATAAAAGTAGCCAAAAGAAAAGTTGATCGATTAGAAACGGAACATAAACATTGTAATAAGACATAAAGCACTTTCACCTGTATCCATAAAAAATTGTTACAAACAGAGATTTTATAATTAAATTTCCCCTAATGAATGTACAAATTTATTGCACGCTTTCTGGACATATCCAAATAAAGAAATTCAAGGATATTATCAAACATAATTAAAAAAAAAAATGCATCTTTGCAACGGTTTTTATCATGCACCCAAGAATCTTCAATTATTTAAGTATTTGTTTATGTTATGAAAAAGACACAAAAATGTTAACACTTTATATTTTGTTACAGGATTTATTTTTTTATTTATTAATTATTCATTTATTTATTTTTGCCATCGTATTTATTTATTATTGTTTTTAATTATTTCTCTACCATAAATGTTTTCTATTTTATTTATATTGCAAATATATATATATACCGTAATTGTCCCTTTTGTTAATAATTTTTCATTAATAATATTAGAAGTTAGTTACTCTATGATTTATAAGATTTATTTTGCTTGTTCTGCTAAGTATTGTTGTTTATTTATTTTTTCTTCTCAAATTTTTGTATCAAACTCTAAGGCACTAATACTTCTGGTGGATGCCTGTAATATTATTCTAAAGACGTTGTCCCAGAATAAATAAAAATTATTATTAGTAAACGAAAAGGGATTCTAATGAACCTGGACGAGATCATTAATAAATACATTTAATAGAACTCTTTTATATATGAATTGAATAATTAGAGATTTTTTTATTTTTTTAATTACAATAATAATTTTTAAAATGACAAAAATCTCCAATATATTTTTTTCATATTATAGTAAAATATATTAGATGCAAAAGGAAAAAGAAAATTTCATCTGTTGATCGCCATTATTGCCGAAGTAGGTTAGAACGCCCCAACCTAGATGGCATAAAATTCTGTTTGCCGATTTAGGTTATCTCTGCTTGTTTATCAGCCATTTCCTAAAATTTACATTCGAGTCACTGAAATATATTTTTTAGACTTTCTTTATTTAGCATAAGGTAAGAATAAAGGTAAACGTCCTTACTAATAGTTACGATTAGATGAAGTTGGCAACTTTAGGCCCGGTTATTCAAATTTACATGTCAGTTGTTAACAAAAATGAAATACTTATTTAAGATGTTTAATGACGTATCGATATTTTAAAAAGTTATGAAATTATGGAGACTGGAAGTCAAACAGTATTCTGTGGATTGATAAAAGATTGAGAGCGATGAATACTAGTTATAATTTGTGATTTAAAAGTTCTATTAATTAGCAAACAAGATAAAACCAAGTATAAAAAAATAATAACAGATGGTACTATCATAGTTCCAGAAAGTAACAATGTTTTAAACTTATATCATCTACATCCCTTTTGAAGACCTATACTGTTTTACGAAACATAAAGTCCTTAAAATATAACAGTTTCCTAAATTGATTATTACTTAGTTTTCCAGCATATAAGTTTAGGATAGCTTTGTTAAGCTTACGATTGTTTAATTGTTGTTAAAAGAATTTATGGTTTCATGGAATCCATCAACGTAATACAGAAGGACCTCTCCTAAAAGACATCTGTCTCGAAAGGATGCCCCTTTCATTACGGGCAATTTTAATGGACAACCATCTTTGTGACAGAGAGATTAATTTAACCTTCCGAATGGACACTTACAAAATGTCTTGAAGTTAAAATTCAATTAAAAGAACGTTCTTCGTTTTTCAGTGGAGTGATAAATCTGATCAAGATAAGCATTTTATCAATTTTTTTTTTAAATAATTTATTTATTGTTATTTACAACTGTATACATATATACACATAAGTAAATTTCCTGTAAGTTATATTATGACATGATACAAACATGTGGAGAATCTATCCATTGATAAAACTCCAAAAACATTTCTAAAGGAGATCTCGAGGCCATCTTCTTTTCAGACGCCTAGGAGGATTATTAGGTAGTGCAGGCGAAGCCAGGTTAGAAACGAGTTGGTTTGGGTGGTTGGGAAGTTTATTATGGAAGGAATGGCACCTGGTTCTGGCCAAATCGGCAACATAGGGGACATTGAGGTCCTGATGGATGATTTGAATTGTGACAAAGTAAGGAGCATTAAGGATTTTGGACTGTAAGGATAGGATTCGAGAGGAATTAGATGGATTAGTGGAGCCCCATAGCTCAATTCCGTATGTCCAGATAGGCGTTATAATAGTCATGTAGATCAGTCTTTTGTAATGGATTGAAAGTTTGGACAGTTTGTCTAGTAAATGTTGTAATAGTCGGAATCGACGAGCAGTTTCCTGTCGTTTCAGTCTTGTATGAGGATTTCATGTCAGTCGTCTGTCCAGATTTAATCCTAAGTAACGGATCTGTTCAACAGGAATAAGTGGGGTATATTAAAAAATACTGTGGGTTAAGACGAAGTTTTACGACGAAGGGCATTTTATCAATTAAAATCTAAAACCACAAACCGAGCATAACATTAAAAAAAAATATTCTTATTATTCTACTATATATGATTTCCGGTTAAATAAGGGTTTATTGTAAATCCAATTTTGTAAGTTTAAACAGTATAATGGATAGGTGTTCTCATTTTGTTCTCGCAGTTTGTCTTTTTTGTAAACATATTCTTGTTTTTCCGTTCATTCAAATATATTTTTTAATTTATTAATATATAATGAAGGAATTATATTACCATGAAGAGGACACTAAGTTGTTTTAATAAAGATTTATAAATACAATTAATAAAGCTTTCTTTGATAAATGCATGTACGTATCCAATTTTTTAATAACCATTCATTTATCCCTCCTTTTCCTACTGAAACGAATAAATCCATAGAACCCGTGGATGCATGTTAAAGAGAAGTTTCACTGGGCTAAAGATTAAAATGAGACGCATTATAGTCACGTAGGTGAGTCTATTGGGTACTTACAATTAATTATGTAGTTTTGGATGATGTCAATGGACGAACTGAAAAAAATCAGAGTTGCTTTTCAACTGTGCTGAGTTGCTAATTGGTAAAGAAGATTTCTCAGTCTATTATCAAAAAAGTACAATATTATAGAAAAAGAGAGAATCAGATGGGTCATGTATAACAAAAATAAAATACTTTGAATTTATGAAACGTCGGCCTTAAACTTACTAAGTCCAGAATAATGGTTTCATTCTTAAAGGAATCCCTGTAACTGGCTCCAACACCCAGTTTCTCCAAAAAAAAAAAATACTTGCTGTTTATGGTTAGGTGTGGTTCTTCTACTTCCAAATCAAATCCCTTTTATAAAAAATCTTATTTTGGAAAAATTTTCATTAGCATTCCTCGCAAATAAGGAATATATAAATATATGTATAAATGTATGTTCTCCTCCGTTTTTATTTTGATAAACTGATTCTGATTATTCGTTTCGAATCTTATTGAAGCGGACCAAGTGCTGTCATTGTAAATGAAAGTATACAAACAAATGTTGTAGATTATTCCGTCTGAATGCAATCTACTTCTTGAAAACATGTATATATATTTTTTATTCATCGTGTTACACTGATTAGATTCAAGAAATGGTTTACTAATCTTATTGTGAATGTAAAGGAATAGTTTTATGTTATACTCCATATTTAGTACTTCGCAAAATTTCTATATAACTGCTTCCACTACTTTTCCCACCGGACTCCCGCCAATCGTTTCCCACGCCCTAGTTCGGCGATAGCGCCCCCATGTTGGTATATAAGGGGACATATCGAGGAGGGAAATGGGAAGGGACAGCGACTAGAAACCTCAACCGAGCGGTCTACTTTCGCCGAGTCGTTGCGCCAGTAAATCTGAAGATCATCTAACCGATAGCCGAAATAAATTAATAACAGCTCATTGTCTCGCAGCAGGTTGGTAGCAACTGGGTCGCAGATCTAGGGAGAAAAAACAAACAAAGAAAAGGAAAACGGAAAAGAAAATTCTTAACGGCTAGCTATAGCGTGCCTGCTGCTCTTAGATTTGAATAATTTTCCATAATTATTATATTTAATTGCAATGGAGTAGATGTTCTCGTGGAGTGGTTCAAAACAGTAGATAACTTCATTCGTCGCCCCTTTTCCACGTCATTAAATAATCATCATTCTTGGTTTAAGTTCACTATTCAAATATAGTCCGTGATAAAATCGATATGATTGCTAAATAGATCATCTCCTAAAGATTCTAACAAAGTATGATGGTTCTCCGGTAAAACTGCATGTAAACTATGATGATAACCTGTAATTTATAGACTTATTTTTTGTTTTTATAGAACAAAAACAAAAACAAAAATTTTATAGGTAATTTATTTATTTTATTTTATTATTAGTTTATTCAATACCAGATAGGTGTGCTTTACATGAACACATTTTTTTTTGTTTAACAATTGACTATGGGGGGGGGGGGGTAGGTATTGTACAAAAGACACCACTAACCATTTACAACGCTATAAATATTGAAGGATAGAATATGGGATATTCAAGAATAACGATGAATTATGAAATATATACAAATAAAAATAATAATTCTTAAAAAAGGGATGGTTAACATAAAAGGGGGAAGGGATGGGGGGGGGGAAGTTAACATAAAAAATGACATTTATATGTTTCAAATAATAAATAATTGACTTATTTATAAATGGGACTTATTGACAGACTAATGGGGAAAAAATAAGTTAATTAGAGAAAAAGTAAATAAAATAGTTGTAATGTCTTCGAGATGAGGTTGGATTTCCCAAGTTGTAAGTTACAGCTCCTTTAACTGAAGGTAACTGGGAGTGGAATTTTATGAACTCTTCTATTGATTCCATTTGTTGTTCCCAATACGATTGGCTATTTTCTACAAACCAAGGGGCATCCACTGCGTTTGTTAAGGGTTTATTTCGAAATTATTGTATTTTTTTATTTTGTGTAAGGAACGCGGCCCCCTAGACTTCACAGCCATACATCAGCAGTTGTCTGAGTATTGTTTTTTAAAAAAGAATAGTTGTTGCTGGTTTTAACTTACATTTTCTATTTACGATGGGGTATAGCATTGCTAACATTGGGTTAATTTCATGTTAATATGGTAAGGCAGCTTATATAATACAATACAATACAAATACAACTGGGCGAGAAGCACTGGAATCACGGAGTTCTTCCGACCCACATTTAGGATACAGGAGGCGTTCTGGATTCCCAGAGCAAGATGTAAATATTGTAAATAATGTGAATAAGTTCGAGATGATTTTATTTTAATTCTTTATTTAGTTTTTTTATATATATTTTTTTCTTATTATGATTATCCATTTTAGTTTTTATCTCTCTTATTTTACTTCCTTTTTTTATTTATCTAATATGTACATATGTTATAATTGAGTACTTACATTCTCAATATTTATTTATAAGGCAGATAGTATTATTTTAATTTAAAAAATGTACGTAATACATGAAATATCGAATAAAATAAAAAGTATAGTATTTAAAAGATATGTAATAGTTTTAATTTGTATCTAAAATGGATTCGGAGATTGTAAACCTTTTATTACGATATAGCTAGATGTGATTAATCACTAACGCCTATTGGTCAGTAATCCAACTCTCATAATTAAACTCCATCACACTATAATGTAATAAAGAATAACTGAGACCTGAGGCAATGATGATGACGGATTGTCTTCAAAGGGACGGCCTAATGATCTAGTTGTAAGCAGCTGTGATAAGTCATTAGTTAACTTAGATGCTTACAAAGCCTTCGATACACAAATCAAAATAATTATGGCCACGTTAAACTGAAAGATCTTATCGTTCTATTCATAACCTAACATAACAGGCAACTTAATGACCACACCTGAAACTCGAAGGCATCGTGTAGCGTATCATTAAACACCATAACTGTACATGGCGGTTCAAAAAAGTTTAAAGACCAGCTTGGGAATGGTTTCAAGAACCAAGATTTGATCTTTTTTTTCTTTAAAATTGAGATTTTTAGAATTGTGTAAGCAGCTTAAATGCTAGGCGTTTTTAAGAAGGATTAAACCAGACTCATTACTTCAAAGTTCTTTTATCTTCATATCTATTGATATTATTATATTTTTTTTTACTAGATAAAATTACTTTTCAGGATATGGCAAAGGAGAGAGGGTTTCTGATACGCAGCCAGGGTTTCTGCTACTCCTTTCTAAAATAGATTAATTTTATATGAATTAAATTAGGTACTAAACAACTTAATGAAATTGTTATTTGTTGATTATTTTAAATCGTTAAATAACTCTAACAATAAAAATACATTAGAAATATTAAATGTTGAGTCACATTATTTAACATGGGTTATGCGAGGTTTGTGATTTACAAACCCTAATCGGTCAAGTTAAAAAAAATCTTGATACTTTCAGGAAGTAGTCTAGTTTAAAAAAAAAAATATTCTAAAACAGAAGTCGCACTGCCTTTAAGCTTTCTATAAAGAGGAGGGATGGAAGCTTCATTTTTTATTTATATCTGTTTGTCTAATACCTAGATATTATTAAACAAAATAAAATATTTAATCACCCTTTCTGATCTGAGTGGGTACCGAGGATGCTTCATTTGCTTAGGATAAATCTGGCAACTGATCCTTAATACTTCTTGTATAATAAAGAAGCAGGATATCTTTACCAAATACTGACCTTTCATGCGTTGCTATAGTGCAGGTTTCTTCCCTTAATAATAGTCAATTCCATAACTTCGAAATGAGTTACAATCACATTACAATGATGCTATGTAAAAGCATACCTCCAAGTCATGCACCATACCGTTAGCCATTAACAATACTCCACACCTCCTAAACAGAGGTAACGGTGAACAAAAGTTTCTCCAATTATGAGAGAGGCTGTAATAATAGATCCCGATAACGCCCATTCAATGGAAATCGACCAGCTGAAACATGTCGAAGCGATGGCCAACACTGCGCTTAGCAATAAGTAGGCTTAGCCGCCGCATTATTCCGGAGAAAGTCGCCAACTTTTCCAAGCGCAATTATTGTGAAATTGCAGGGAAGTATATGGGAGGATTGCATTATTTATCGTATGAGCATCACAGGAAGTCATTGAGGTGTGCGCTTTGTCCTGTGGAATTCATTGTTCCTTCGTATTAGCTTGATGCATCACAGCTAAACCCGGCTTAGCAAGGTATCTGACTAAGTACCAAAGTGGGTCATGCTACGGCTAAGAGTGAGTTTCTAAAAAAAATTATACTGAGCTAGGATATTATGTCTGAGTCAGTTGAAATCATTACAAGGCAAGTCAAAATAATTTTAATTTCATTTTGTTGGAATGCAATTGGAAGATTCGAATCAAAGCCTCCAACAACAAACGTATCACCAGTACAGGCGTCATGAGGACAAATACGAAAGTCCACATCAACAGTCTCAAAAGACAAATCAACTGGAGGCGGTTCTTCACACCATGGCAGCCAATACATCATTATCACACTGATTTTCCCCTCATTTGTATTAATACATTTTTATAATTAACTTTTTTTCAATTTTTTTGTATAACCAACATATAAACAAAAAACCATTTGTAAATTTCCTAAAAATCAAATTAGTATTTAAAAACCACAAGAGGAAATTTGAAAAAATAATAAAGATTAATCGTAATGTTCAAATTAAATAAAGAAGGTCGAAAATGGGCTCCATGTTACACTATGTTAAGGAAAGAAATGGTGATTACTAGACTCGAACTGAAACATTGTAAAGTTACTCACGGCTATCTGATGGCGAAGAAATCCGTACCTAAGTTTTGACACAAAATTTTAACTAATAATTTTAAATAAGTCGTATTATCAAAGAATATGCCAAGTACAGGCAAGAAATGGCCCAGTTAAAGGTTCCACGGTCTCTTGCATAGCCACTGCACAATCAAAACTTTCGAAAATTAAAAAAATTCTTACAAACGACAGGAATTTAATGATAATGTAACACTTTTTTTTAAAGTTTAAATAAATAACAATTGAGCGATGATAACAACAAGAAGTTATTCGCCTGTAAATTTTAATAAATAAACGCGTTATGAACAGAATACTACCTTTCTTCACTATTATGGTTTGTCATATTCTTGTTTATATGTAATTCGTTAATCTTAATAAATTTTACTTTAAATAATTTTTATTTGAAAATTCTCCGAACGTTACACAGAAAAATACAAATAAGTCTGCCTTAATCTCAGATTTATTACTTCATACATAAAAAAAAAGTTCAAAACATGATAAAATTAAAATAAACGTAGCTAAATTTAAAATTTCAGTAATATATAAATAATATCCCTTTTTAAAATTTGTATTAAAAATAGTTTATTAGTTTTTTTTTTTTTTTAACAAAGTTAATAGTATAAAATAATTCCTTTTATTTTATTCTCGTTTACTTATAAATTAAATCCTAAAACTTTAGACATAGTCAATCAAACAAAAAATAGGAAAATTACTGAAGCAATACATATTACTAAAAACATTGATAGTGCTTTCAATGTTAAGACGGATACTAAAAATTTAAGAACATATTACAAAGATATTAATAATTATTTAGAAATTTTAAAGTTTAAAGTTAAACATCAATATTGAATTGTTTAAATAAGTTTTAATATAGTACTGAAATAATGTAATATGTTTTAAATAAATAGTTGTTAATAATTTTTTATCTTTTTATGGAATAGAGATAGGAATAGAAGATAATTAGCTTTGATTCTAATATATTTGTTATCACTATTGTAAGGATAACCTTATTTCAAATATTGTTAATATAATTTTTAGATTCTCCTTATGTATTATTATATATGAAATTTTGTATATTAATTTATTTAAAACTGACAACAATATTTTTTTTGTTATTATACTAACAATAAACAGTTTAGTTGTGAAAATTGAAGGTATATTTATATTAAGGTATTTGTTTGAAATAAAGAAAATTGTGGTTAATTAATTGAATTGTTAATTAACAGTGTAAGTTTGTATGTTGTATGTAGATGGGGCAATAACCTCGAAATATTGATAATATTTCATTAAAATAAAGAATTTTAATAAGAAAGAGGTATTCCACTCCTTATATTAATTAAAACTCATCTAGTAAAGAACCTATAATATTAAGAAATATATTTCAAGAGGAAGTTTTGGCGATCTTTAGAAAATTTGAATCCGGGTTTCCAATGGAAATATACATTTTAATTAAACAGCTGATGTAATATTGATGATCAGAAGAAAAGTAATATAAATTATGTCTTCTCGAAATAAAATTTGTTTCTTTTCAAATGTTTGTAAAAAAGTGTTCGCTTAAAGCCTTATACTGTGATAACTTACGTGA
This sequence comes from Halyomorpha halys, assembly GCF_000696795.3. NCBI lineage: Eukaryota > Metazoa > Arthropoda > Insecta > Hemiptera > Pentatomidae > Halyomorpha > Halyomorpha halys. The sequence continues at coordinate 868,299 of NW_027115075.1, forward strand.
AGGTGCTGCGTTTACTGTATTTTACTAACTTTCATAATATTTAAATCATAAATTACACTTTTATTTAATAATTAAACCAATGAGCTCTAAACATTTGGGTCCCACAAATAAAGAACCTGAAAAAATGTTACTCTTTTAATATTTACTTTAAAATATCATTATACTGCTATATTGGATCTTGAAAATTTATTTATTTTAACCCAGGAATTCAGTCTCTGTCAAAAAATAAAAAAATCCCTTAAACCTACGAGGGAACGTAGCAACGTGTGATTATCCGTGATCACACGTCAGAGGTTTGGACTGACATACAGACAGAATGTTACGGTAAATAAATACCTCATCCATCATTAGGTTACTCCCTCCGATGACCTGGCCTCAGGATAGCAAGGAAGAAGAGCTCATATCAAATTCCTCAGGTATAAATAGAACTTTAGCGCGAGGGATTTATTCGGGCTCTAAGCCTACTCTCCCCTGCTTCATGCTACAATTTATTTATTTTTCAAAATAATAATAGTTATTTATTTATTTTTTAACTAAAATAAAAATAGGATATAAAAAAAATCATTTATTCTAGTTTTGTAAGAAATCAGGAAATGCATATCAAATATTCATGAGAAAATCGATTTCAATCTAAGAAAAATAAGAGAGGGAAGAAAACTTTATTTTAAAAAAAACTGTGCTGCTCATTTACTTAATTAAAACTATTTAGACAATTTTTTTTAAATCTTATAAAATACAGGTACAGACAAGTAAATAATATATAATAACAGTATTTTTTTTTTGTTTTATCACTTTGGTTTTTTCATTTTTTCTCTTCTTTTAATCATTTATTTATTTTTGTATTAATGCCTTTTTTTTTTCTTTTTTATAATGTTTTCATATTTTTTCTTCCAACCCTCTTGAATCTTTCTTCTTTTCTTCCCTTCGTTAACATAGAATAAAACTAAAATACAAAATATATATTCATTAACTTTTTTTTTATTATTTATTTTAATAAGGTTTCTGGTCAAGTTTATTTTTGACATTTGGCAGAGAAATGAAGCTAAAAAACTTGGACAAATTCATAATAACGCATTATAATACATAAAACATAAAGTAATCATTTAGTATAACTAATTGCTTTTGTACTTTTTACAGTATAAATATGTAATAAAAAATCTGTGAAAATATCTTCATAGGAAGCGTAACTAACGTAATTAAAATTTCTTTTTTTTTTTTTTTTTTACTTATGATTGCATAATTAATCCACCCCCTCTATCCTTGTTGATAAGTCCTAATGTTATAATGCTGTCAAAAATTCGCTTGACAGCTGTCATGATAAGTTGACTTTTTGATACTAATTCTTGTACATATAATGATTTCTACAATTTTCCTATAAAATAGAAAAGTTTTTACGCTTTTTACAAAATCGGGAACGTGGTAAGTGAGAGACTATTCTCTAAGAAAAGGTAAAAAGATGAGAAAAGAATGAGACAAGAGAGGAGCCTGGGTTTCTCCACGCCTGGGAGTTTTCTAATTTCACCAGAGTCATCGGCCCCAGCTTTCTCGGACCTACCTTTCTTCCAGCTCCCTCGACATCGGTTTGGGTAGGGCGATGAGCGTTACGTAACGTGAGAGGGAGGATAACGAGATCTCGGAGGGCTTTCTGAAAATGAGCCCTGTTATTAGGAGTCATTAAAACGTCAGGAACCAAGGTTTTATTCTTCCTGTCATAATGCCTTGTCGGGTTATATGAGAAATGATATTACCTTACAAAGAAATCGGAAACATTTTTTTTAAACTCTTCGTATCATTTATCCATCTATATTTTATAGACTACTAACATTTAATGAAAATACATTTGAAAAGATCTACCTAAAATTGCTATTAGATTCAATTTAATATCGATTGATTAGATTCTCAGTTCATAAGTAATAACAGTAAAATGGAGGAGATTCAGACTTAACAGTCAACACAATAATCTTTTTCGTCTGTATCGTTTTTAAAAATTATTTTCCCTATTATATCGCACCACTGAAAGGATATAAATGCAATATAATCTATGAAACTGTCATTTGAACCAGAAGTGTCAAAATCGGGGTGTAGCCTACAAACCCTTGGCCAATGCTCCGTAGTATGAACGTAATATCAAATCAAAAACATAGCTGTTACGGTATTTTTAATAATAAACCATTCATTTCAAGTCTTTAAACAGAAACTTCTGAAAACAATAAAGTAAGAAAATTATTTAAAGGAAAGTAATACTAATTTAAAAATACAAACACTGAGTTAGTAAATAGGTTTTTATAAACTTTAATTGCAAACAAAGAACATGAATTTGAATTATTTTGGAACTTGGAGGGGCAGGAAGTGATGAAATAGTTGGTATTTGAAGATCGAATATGGGAAGGGTACTGGATGAAAGTAGAAACAACGAAGTGATAAGGAAAGATCTGTCGAAAGCAGCGGTTCGGTAAACTGTAATATATAAATCTGAAAACCGATAACGGATATTGCAGGAATGAACAATGGATTTAAAAATAAAAATATCGAAGATGTGTGATAGACCTCAAAATTATAACAAATTAAATTAATAATATTATTTCTCGAATTGTATTTTTTTAAAATTAAACAAAAGAAGTAGATTTATTGATTAGAGTGATAAACAAATTTTAAATATGACTTTTTGAAGATACTACGTTCTAAGTAAGTAGGGCAGAATTATGCGCTCGAATAAAAAGAAAACAGGTCAATTAAATAGCTTTGTCGTAAATTATTATCTTGTATCCATTTAATTACATTAAGTGTTTTAATTATCTTATTCATATCCACTTTTAAGATTTTTTAAAAATTAGATGTCACCAGCGTGAAGTTTGACACGCCAAATCTAAACTACAAATATTTATTGCACTATTATGTACTGAAGTTATTAAAAATATTTTGAATGATATACTTCTCTAAAATCTCAGTGAACACCAACTGAGTAAATGAAATCACATATAAAAACTATACAATTTCATTTTATATTCAGTCTCAACATATTCAGCATATTCCATAAGTTTCAATCAAAAGGACTCAGCAAATTTCAATAAAATCTGTATTTAATTAGTACATTTCGCAGTCAAGTCGCTGGAAATATGCAAAAACATGATAGTATAAGACTCCCCCTTATTTATTGTTTCTAATTAAGAACAATTTAATTGAGTATTATATTTGCTTAATTTTAAAACAATGTATCAAGTTGTTAATCGATACTTTTACTTACGACAGTTAATGGAGCAATGATCTACAACTTGGTAAACCCAACCTCAACACGAAGACTGAAACCCAGATTGCAGCAGGTTCTGTTATAAATTCTATATTTATTAATTCTATCATTCACATTACTTCTATTCTATTAATTATTATTATTATTTCTCTCTTCGTCATTTCTCAAATTAACTTTTTTTTTTTTTTTATCATTAGAGAGCAATTGTTTGTTTTGTTAGGTCTAAGAATGTTGTTTATTTTTGTTATTAATTTTACTTTTCTCTTTTATTAAGAAGCATTATTTTTATCTATCTATTTTACCTTATTTTCTTTTAATTATACCGTTGTAAATATTTAGAGGTGTCTTTTGGATGAGACTATACCCCACATAATCAACTGTTAAAAAAATAAATAAACAAATAAAAAATAAATAAATTAAAAAAATAAATAAATTAAAAAACCTAACGGTTATATTAACCATTATTAGGCCATGCAGGACGATCTGGTGTTAAATAGATAAAATAAAATAAAAATTAAAAACTAGCCTAAACAGAATGAATTGATGAAACGAAATCCAGATTGTTGAGAATGACAAAGGCTTACAGTAAAATTTAAACTTTGGAATACCTTGGACGGTTTGCAGGTGGATTCCAAAATAAACAAAGACATAGTAGCAGATTTGAAATTAAAAAAAAAGTTTGATAAATTAATTTTTGTCTTTATAACTTTTTGCAATATTTTATTTAATCTTTTAGTAATAAATTTTCAGAAAATTCGAAGACAATCTCTGTCAATATTCACACCGAATTGGCATTGCCATAAATTCATAGTTTTATTTAGTTTAATTTTTAAAGTTTAAATCAAATGTTATAAATAGTAGAAGTTACAATTTTGATTGATTTTGCATTATAACATAGATTACTTTAAACAAGGTGAGTCATTCTCAATTCCACCCTACCTCCAATTTGGAATTGAGTCTTGGGACCACGGTTCTTCAATCAGAGTTGACCTAAAGAAATTAAGACTATTTGTATTAATGTAGTATATGGATATGTTAACTGAGTTTAATTAGTGTACCTATTTATCTTTTATAATATGGTAAACGATTTTTAAGAAGTAGCTCATCAAAATAAATAATACCGAGACAATCCAGAAGACTATGAAACAATACAATTCCCTAGTTCCTGTTCACGGTAGACTCTCCACCGCAAAGGCGTACACCGGACCCCGTTATTCGGAACCACGGACGTAGCCCGGGTCCGAACAGATCGTGATGGCGGTGGCCCAGATCCTGGTGGCTATACCGAGGATATCCCTCACGGTCGTTGCCCCTATCCATTGTTTACGGCGCTCAAGCGGGCGTCGACCCGTGCTTTCTCCGCCCAGGATTTTGGGGGCCCTCCGTGAGTACCGCCTTCTTAATGGCCCTATGGTAATGGGGTCCCTTCTGCGGTCGCTTTTTTTTTCCTATTTTGGAACGCTTGGACGACAAAGAAAGGGAAAAAAATGAAATTGCAATACCGCACAACGGGCCTCGAAATTGTTCGAGAGAAACCGTTGGATAAAATAATATATCTATAAAAACATTTAATGTTTATGAAGATTACTTCCTGCACGAATCGCTCTTCAAAGGTTCAAAAGAAAAAGTGACAAAAATATCAACAGAACTTCAGTATTTTTTCGCAATTCATACTTCTATATAAAAATCGGTGATTTTTATCACATCGGTGACTTCTGGTCAAATTCACCCGAATAACATTAAAACTCACCTGAAAAAGAAAAAAAGACCATTAGAACATTTTATGATTAATATATATTTCAATAATTTAATATTTATCTAAACATTTAGGAAGGATGGGAAAAGCAGTATAATTTTGAGAATGACCGAAATAGATTAAGTGCTTTCACAAGCTATAAAACATATTGAAATCGAAATAGTTCCTCTTTCATAACTTTTTTTACAGATTAGACCAAAAGCACCTATTAATTTCTCTATTCTCTAAACACCCCCCCTCCCATAGAAAAGGTTTTATTATTTTAGTTTTACTGTATTGTTAATTGTAAACTTTCGAAACAAATTTTCGTCATTTGATGTAGATATAATAGTTATTAGACATCTATTAAGGGTTTACCAAAACCCATATCCTTATAAAGTTTAAACACATATATAACATTAGGAATATATACTCTTATTGTCATTTATATGTACATGCATTCCAACAGATAAATATTGGTCTATTGGTTCATATAATATTAACTCTCAAACTAATAACTAAATGGCACGTTACCCATATTGATTACTTTATCTTGATGTATGCATCGTAGATTTAATTTATTGATTAAATGTATTTTGATAAACATTTTTTACAAAGTTATTCATCTTCCTTTCCACTTTTCATCAGCAGCTCATGGTAATACAGCAATCAGAGCGTGACTTTGTCCAGCATGACCCATTTTGGAATCCTGGAGGCACATGCTTAATTATGATGAACGCACTTAGAGTGCTGGCTACCAAATGTCCTGTCTTAGGTAGGCCAAAAAGTAAAGACATATATTATTTCTCATTTGTTAAACCTTTATTAAAAAAATAATCCCACATTTTTTGGGGAGTATACTATTATTATTATTATTTTAATTGAATTAATTTATATTCAAACCTCAAGTTGATTTCACAAGGTTTTGATACCCACAGCGGATGACATGATGCCTTTACATAAACCATAACAACCACAGACGACCACATGTTTCCGATTACAGGAGCCAGAATGATCTAGACAAAAAAAAGCCTCCGATAATGGCCGGGGTCGACAACCTGTTGATAAGTAAAAGCGGACACCAGCAGGCACGTAATTTATTTAAAAGCGGAAGTTACTGAGTTCTAGATCGATCGTTCTACTTAAAGGATTACTTAGATCGATGTTTCTCAATAGTGAGGCAAGAATCGAAATTAGACCCGTCCTCGCCGATGGAAAAGACTCAATCCAAGTCCTGAATGAGTCGAGTAATTTGTGACTCTTGAGCGGCGACTCTATTTAACTAGGTCAGGGCTTCGTTAAGTGAGCCTTGTCTTGTCTTAATGCGATTCGATTAGATTAATTAGGAGCTTTAAAAGGAGCGACTTCTTTTTTTCTAAATGTTTCTTTTTATAGACGAAGAGATTGGGTTCAAGGGAGTGTCTTGTGGATGAGGTACTACTCCTATCCATCAGGTTCGAAAATACCGTTTCAAACCAATACACTGAGCTTAAGATGTCTACAGAAGTCTGAATCACAGGACTATGAAGACCTGAATCTATGATCGTTAAGTTATGTTCTTTAAAAGAGTTGGTAAAATCGATTTTACTATTAATCGTGGTTGTATGAGCTGAGGTTGTTCCTTCCTCCATGTACAGAAATCATTATTCGGTAGTTCAATCAATTTTTTTTTTCAGGACAAAGTAAATTTTTATTGTCGAAACTTCTTATGTAATTAATCTACATGCTTTAGGTTACCTACCCTTACAATGCTGTCCTGCCATGACACCATGTTTTGTTATAGTTCACTATGGTTTGTGCAATGGGGAAGTAATGCGCAGACAGCTAAGAAATCCGAAGAGTAAAAAAATGAGGAGTAATATAAAATTGAAACAAAACTGCATTATTTTCAAACTAGCACACAAACCATAGCATGCGCATGTTTTTGTTAATTGAAGAAAATATTTGAGTTTACCATCCCACAGTGTTCTCTCAGACCAAACCCGACAATTAACTAGTCGCGTCTGTCCTCCTCTCTTTCAAAGATCCAGTCAGCTAGACTACTCAGGCGTGTATTTTATGTTGAGCAGCATTATTATCTGTTCGTACTAATACCACTTTGATTAGTAAAACAATTTTTTGAGAAAGAAAAAAAAGAATACTTCCATTGGCTCTTCATTAGTGTACCAAACAACAAAACTTTTTTTTTTATCGTTTGAATAATAAAAACAGTTAAGAAAATTCGGGCTGATTTTTAATTTGTCAACAAAGTTAAAGGACTTATTTCTTTAAAAAACAGATTCATTGGAATCTACAAATATAAATGTTGTTTTCTGGTAACTGTCCTCTATTTCGAAAAATTACAATTTTATAAATAAAAATGGCTTATTAATCAGACTTCTATTTTTTAATAATGACATAAAATGAACTCTTTACAAAAATACAGCGTTAATAATTCTGTATTTTCTGGGTGAAAGGAGTTAAAGATCAAAAACATAGTTTTGAGAAAAAGGAAATAAATAATTTACACTTTTTTAAAATTTATTAAGTGCTTTACTGTAAGCAACTCATACTGCAGCTTAAGATACTCACTAAGTTAACTTTACAAAAGCTTAAATTTTTTTAATTCTTTTATTTCTCAACCTTGTTCTCAGACTTAGATCATTTTACACAGAATCACAAAATTTGAAAGATGAGAAAATTCAATTTATATCAGATTATTTTTACGAAGCTTCCTTTAATCCTGATACATAACTAGAATATGTTTTCCCTTTGCCTTTCATAATACTGTGAACCAGACAAGTACATGGCACAAACGTTTCAAAACCTACACCTATTACAAACTTTATGAGAACGTATATAACATATCAAACCTACACGACATACATAATTGTATACAACATTACGAGCGCATATAACCTGTCTAATTTATGAGAACAAGACAACCTTAGACAGGCAATGATAGGGTATGACAACACAACAACGAAGAAATTAAAAATATAAGTATTATTAGGCCTCCAGGAGAACCCTAAATTAGTAAAGTAAGCTAAATTAAAATAAATAATAATTATGTTTTATCAGAGTTTACATTACAAAGATATGATAGCGTTATCTAAACTTTTATGCTCAATCAATCAATTAATATAGGAAATAAATAAAACTACCTGTAACCCATAAAGGGTTTTGGGTTTTTATCCGACAATGGCGAAGCAAAAAGGACGGTACTTTATTTAGGGGTATCACATAACCTGCTCGTTGTTTTGGCAATGTTTTGAGTGAACTACACAGCAGATTTTTAAATTCGACGTCTCAAATTACTCAGTAATATTTCATTTTTTTTTGTTCGTCGTTTCTTTTTTTAAATCAATTTAAACTCGAAATACATAAAAAATATTATTCCTAACCTCCTTAAGCAGCAGGGCTGCCAGAGGCCGTTGTGAGAATCTGCTGAATTTTGCAGTATATATGAGTAGCACTAGTATACAAGGCCTCATGTATCTGAAATTGGAAGCTCCATGATTGTAGTTCATTTTTTATTTATTTAATTTTTTTTTTTATAGTGTAATTATTATAACTAGCATTTCATTCCCTGATAACCACGGGAATAATTTCCATAAATTATACTGGGTACACTAAAAGTTCCAATAATCGTTTTGCGATATTTTAGGAGTTAACGGCTTTAAATATGTCATGGTATAAAGTACACGATGTTTATCAATAGCAGAGCGGGGTATTAGAAAAGAAACAGGCTGTGACCATTCGAGACATTAAATGGGGAGTGTGAGGCGTTGTCGCATTACTGCGGGATTATCCGAACAATGCTCGCCCGAGTTGTGCAACCCTGCTGATGAAACAGCATTCGAATGCATTGGTTATGCACTACTTCGTCGTATAAGCGCATGATGAATTATGGAATTTTTAAAATACTTAGGTGCTCCAGGCTTTAAAAGGTGGGGAGAGAGGGGATTCGAAAATTCCCAATAATAAGAGGATTGGCTATTTTAGATCCATAGTTGACTGTGATTGACATATTTTATAATAAGGATTTTGAATTACAACATAATGGCATGACAGAGGTATGAAGCGAAATCTAGTCAAAAGGTCAGTAATTGGATAAAAGACCGCTTAACGTCAAGACATCGTCACCTAGGAAACATCCCTTCGAGTTAACTGATAACCGTCAACTAACAGTCACCCAAGTATGAGAGTAACAACTTTATAAGATATTATAACGAGGCAATTTGTAAGAGTATCATGGTTTAGCGATAGGCAGTCAACCTTATGGAAAAATACACAAAAATAAATGATCCATGGATTTTGACTGATTTGACATTATTATTATTATTTTATTTTTAAATTTTCATAAAAGCTTATATAAACTCGATTTTAAAAGATTTACTAAACGATCCGCATCGCTACTTATAGTTTCTGCTATTTTCCAGACAACTGTCAAGGTTACATGCAAAACAGTTCAGTACATGGAGACGTTATTATTTTCAAAATCAAACAAACACTGGAACTGCTTTAGGGATGGATAATAAAATTTAAATGTTAATAATTGATAACATATTTTAAATGTCAAGTGGAACTAAACACAAAACCTAACTGTTTCATCAAACCTAAACTCTTTAATATAAATAATTTCAATTAAACAAGTTTAAAAAAAAGAAGATTAAATCTATACCACTACAACCCTTGAGGGTTAGGAGTGCGTACTTTGAAAAAAGTACTGTTACTATACCAACGGTTGTGCAAGGAGGAGACTCATTTACACATTTAAGGGTTACGCACTTCATGAGACTGGGTATATAAACAACCTTATTTATTTACATACAAATTTTCTTTCGAATGATTTTTTTAAAAATGTTTAAGTCATATTTAATAATGATTTTCATTAATTAAAAACAAATTAATGAACATATGAATCAGTAGGTGGAGGTCATAGTTACAAGATATTCATTAATTATTCCAACATTATGAGTTTTTCATTGACAAATAAATTAGATTAGAAATCACTAAATCGATTTGAGCAACCAAACCTTAAAATCTTGTCGGATAATGGAATATGACGAAACCATACATAACAATGATATATGACGTTAGCCATGAGGAATTTATTACCCATATTCCACGCATTGATTAAAATCGTAAAATGTAATAATTTGTCTAACTATTGGAAAGCGTGAAATAGGGAAAGCAGGACCTTGTTAGAACAGAGACGAATGTATCAGTACAAGGAAGGGGTAGTTTATGGCAACTGGCAGCACATAAATTTATGAGTTTTACTGTCCAATTTCCTAGGGTGTGTTACTTGTCGCTTTGACAATTGCAGTGGGTGTGAAAAACTTTCTACAGGTTAACTACTTTATAACTAGTTTAAGTTTGTCCATAAGTTAAACATTAAAAATTCTTTTAGCTATAAAATGGAAAACAAAAATCATGCAGTTCTATAAATAAAATATTTCCCTATTATTAGAAATCAAATAGATTACTGAGGTACGGAGTGGTGAAGGCGACAGTACCACTACCTAAAGCACGAGTGCATTACTTGCAACCTGTCACACCAGCTCTTTAATGAAAATTCTTGTCCGACTTGGGACTTGCATTATCCTAAACTTGATCTGTGTTATGATAAGAGGATCCGGATACATTTTAACCCCTTAGCTTAAACCCATAGCTTTAACCCCTCAACTTGTACGCTCCAGTAAATTCGAACACGCTAAACAGGCCAAATTGTGCACACTCCAGATAATTCGAGCATCGTTGTATTTTATATTTGAATTGAAAATAACAAGGTGATAATAATAAAATAAATATCAATCATTTATTCTCTGTAATAATTCTCTATATATCTCTAGCCTATGTTTACATAGGGAGCTAGGTATTATGACCTATATCCAAAATTAAAATTAAAATTTTGATTATTATTTTTCCTTTTTCCAAGACAATGTTCTAAATTGTGTTTTTTACTTAAGAAAAACCCCTCATTCCACATCTCAAACGTGAAAACAAAACATATTCCTGGATAATTATAATTTGTTGTTAACTTGTTGTAACGTAGCTATTGGTTTTTTTTATGATTGTTTTATTTGTATAATTTTTGTTTCTATCATGTTGAGAAAACCCATAAAGGATTTATAAAAAATATTAAAAAAAAATAAAAAAAATTATACACACAAGACCACACACCAGATACTGCTTATATTGTGTAGAGTGATATTCTGGTTCTAAGATCATTTTTTATTCTGTTCTGGGGCCGTTGGTCTTCCCTGTGGGTTCGGGAGTCCTAAGGTCATATATTTAATTAGGACACACTTTTAAAAATAATTCTTGAGAACATTGAAAATTCAATAATTGAAAATTATTAAACGACCGCATACATTGTATACAAGTATAATTTTCAGGGTTTACAAATAAAAGCTTCTTTCTGAGAGATATAAAGTATATGATTATAATCAATGGTGGCCTTATTGTAATGAGGCAACTCATTGAAACATTTAAGTAATATTTCCTAAATATATTGAACTGTTAAAAAAATAAACATTAAACAGAACATATGTACATTATATTTCGACTATCAAAATGTTTCTAGACACATTAAGGTTTTCAATATCAAATATTTATTGTTATTAAAAATATATAATAAAGTAAAATAATATACTGTCAGTTAATAGTTTAAAAAAGTCCTAGGGGTCCACCTTGTCTCATAAAGCCTAAATTTGGGAAAAATCAGGCGGTCGAGTGTGATTATGAACAAATCCCCTCCTTGCACATCCGTCCCGTAATAGCAGTGCTTACAAAGTACTTTCCTCTCTGATTCCTCTCGGGTCGTAGCATTTGCACCCAGTTGAAGGGTAGGCTAAAAGTATTAAACACGTTTTAAGCACAATTGGACCCGAATCCTTTTCAAATGTGGTCCAGACTAGAAACGTAATACCCAAAGAGGCCATAACTATTCGACAGCCGAGCCGAAAAGAGTGATCCTAATTAATAGCTTCATTGATCGTTTGACAGATGGCCTGAATGAACTGCCAACCGGGCCAATATTGTAAAGGCAATGGCCGAATTGGACCCCATGGCAGCCAAACATTGGGTCCAATGAACCGACCAGCTGTATCTCCCTAGTGTAAATAATTTACAATTCGGCCATGCTAAATGATCCATCGCTGTCCCTGATTTATATCTTTATTTTAGGCAACAACTATTCCCATCACACTGTATCCAGGACTCGTAGCTATTAAAGACAAATGCCGTTGTACAGAGAAACTACAAAGTAACAGGTTCCACTTTGCATTTACAATAATAATGACTTTATATCCACCCGTACCTCTATTGATTAAAAAAATGAAAAAGTTTTATTTTCCCCTAAAATACGAACAAATTTAAAGTAAGTAAAGTTTATTCGTGTTTCATTTTTTTTCTTTTACATGTTTTATATTTTTATCGTACAGTATATAAGCCCTCGTATGCCTCCTGTTGGTATACCTGGTTTAAGTGGCTTTATCCTACTTTCCGAAGACAATACCTCCATGATCTTTTTCTATTCAAAGTTTTTTAAGCCAAAAAATCTACCTTCATCCTTAATCTCCTCATTATGAGTTCATCCATCTATTCATAAAATACTAGATCCCAACCGCCCCCTTCAAAAAATTCTTCGCCATTCGTAAAACCTCCTTCTGAGATTTTCTCCCCTTCTCTAGTAGCCATTCTTCATTCATTATTTCCTCCTACAACCCCAATTCAATTACCTACTACATAACCAAACCTCCGTGGCAATTAAAAAAATCTGTACAGCCATAACATGAATTATAACAATCAATTATATATTAAACTTAAGGTATCACAATTTGGAAAATATTTGCCAGATAATCAGTCATAAAGTGTGAACCATGTAATTATTCTTAGATGACTATTGTTATAGAGTAATTTTTATTTTGTTATCTGTTAGGAATATAATAATATTTATAAATGACATAAAAATGAAATAATATTTCGTGTTTATATACCTAAATCATAATAAATTTAAGATAATATTCTATTCTAAAATTAAACCAGAAGTAACATTCTAATATAAGAGGAGGAGATGTTAGTAAATGTCTAGTCTAGCTCGTCCTCATGTAGGCTGCTTCCTAGAAAAATTCCAACCAACATTCATTCGTTGGTACGTTAATCTGATCGAACAAAGTTCTACTAATCAATATTATTTTTATTTTAAATATATACAATATAAAATAACATAATACCCACCCCTAAGTATCAATTAACAATTTAAAAAGATTTAATATCACTGTTTATTAACAAACACATATAGCAGTAGTATTCACTATGTAATATTGTATTAATTTAATACTATTAATATTTAATTTGTATAATAAGATTCATTATATAACTGTTATACTATAAAGCAAAAGATCGTGCCTATGGTTTCAGAAGACATCCGTCCAAGAGAATGCTATTTAAAAATTGGTTGGAGTAAGATAAGTATTCATACTTCCCTAACAAGGTCTACATATTTCATGTGGTGCTTTCCCTTATGTCTATTCAAAATTAGTGACCTGCCAACCACCCTATTTAACTCCTCCGTTAACCATGTTTCATTAAGATGTTTTGGTACTAGGATAGAATGTTATTATTGTCGATAAAAAAAAAAAATCCAGGTATTTATTTTTCTGATCACATTACAACCAAAACAAATCAATAATTCCCCTTACTCCTATTTTTAGAACTTATTTTTCAAAATTTATATTTTATTAACAAGCCCAATATTTTAATGCAGAATATGCAATAAAAAACCATAAAATATGCAGTAGCAAACCTAAAAAAAAAAACGAAACTATATGGAACAAAAATGAAATAATTAAAATATAAGAAGATGGTCAGGGTTGTGGTAAAAAAAAAAAAGAAAACAAACAGTTTATAACTCTTTTAATAAGCGAAACGTCGTAATTTAAGCTATGATAAATATTATGTAAAAATAAAGTGATAAGAAACTACATAGAAATAAAAGAAATTACATATAAAATGATCCTTTTATTTATATGTAATTTCTTATCACTTTATTTTTACATAATATTTATCCTAGCTTAAATTACCTTATTGTAGTAATATTCTCAGTTTTTTTATATCATTTAGCCATGATGAAGCCCTGCAAAGTGGGGTGAAACGTCGGACATTAAAATAGTTATAAACTATTTGTTCTTTTTTTTTTACCGCAATCCTGACCATCTTATAATATATAAATATTTATGGTAAACTATATATACATATATAAATACTTAAAAGCAAACTACTATGAAAATACATCGTTAAAATTTTATAAGAAATATTCATATCCTCAAAATTAGTAGTAAAAGAAAACCAGCAAAATTCTAATTAAAAACTAATCGACAAAATAAATAAAACATAAATGAATTAGTCAGTGACGTGTCTTGGATTACGACTAATTACCAGATTTATTTCTAAAAAAAAATTAGAAGAAACCTAATCTCCAATAGTAATTTAATCTTTAATTAATTAATTAATATATTAACTCAATTTATAATTTTCGAGATAAAGTGATTAAACAAACCTCCAACTTTAGTAACCTTAAAGATGAGTCATATATTTGATTATGAAACGCTTTAAAAAATGTTTCTTGGCAAAATTTTGATGATTGAAATTTATTAAATGATCGCATACATCGTATACAAAGGATTTAGGAATAAAAGGTCCTTTTTAAGAGATATAAAGTTTATATGATTATAATCAATGCTGACCTAATTGCAATGAGGCAACTAATTGAAATATTTAAGTAATATTCGCTAACATATATTGAACTGTAAAAGAATAAACATTTAATATAAGTGATATGTAAGTTATATTTCGACTATCAAAATGTTTTTAAATACATTAAGATTTACGTTATCAAATATTTATTGTTATTAAAAAAATACAATAAGGTAAAATAATACACTCCCGGTCAATAGTTTAAAAAAAAAACGATTATGTGGTGAAAATGTGAGCCAAAATAAATTCCAATATACTAATTTTTTTATCTGTTTTTATTTAATTTAAACAAGATCATTTCCCCCCCCCCATCCCGTAAGGCATTAACAAGTAGGCCAAATTTAGAACATATTAAACAAAAAATGAATTAAATAAATTATAAATATATGCATAGGGTGCATTACACATCACTTCACAAGTTGATTCAGTGTCTATAGTTCATCTCTGAAGTAAAAAGTTAATTTTTTTCCCCTAGGTTCCTCTAAAATTTTATCATTTTGCATTATTTTAATTACTTTAGTTGCTTTAAAGTTGTATTTGAAAAATTTTCACTACATTTTATTTATTCCAAAATTTATCGAATTTTCCCAAAAAATTAGGGCTTTTTTTATTAGGGCAAAATTTATACTAAAATAAATTACAAGTACTTTCCATCTTCAAAGAATATCAAACTAGACATGAGCAATTATAAAATATTGCCTTATCAGGATAAACTTGCTCTGTGCATTTATTCATTATTTATACTTTCACGTCAACTATTTCTTAATAATTAACGACAATAATTATGATAATATATCTAAGAGTATTAAACATATTGGAAAAGAAATAGATAGGTTTAATATAATTATAATATAACAAATTACCTACAAAATACTTCCATTTTTCTCAATCCAAACACCCTCCTACTGATATTCACGACTACCATCTTGTGTCACTCCATCCCGACCCCTGACGGATAAAACGAACGCCAGAGAACAATTAACCGCGACAGATGAACTTGAACGATGAGGCAGCCTCAGGTACCTGGAACGGGAGAGACCGGGACGAAGGAGGTCAGAGAAAGAGGGACGGGCGCGAGGGGGTGACGTCCCGTCGTGGCGGACGTTAAGTGCCCGCAACTGGCTTGCTCAATTGCCCCGGCTATTTATAAACTGCGCAGTTGCGCTGGAAGGTGACTTTCTCTACATTCTTGCCAATGGACCAAAACAACTGCACCGAGAGCGCCCCATGGAACTGGATCCCAGACTGACCCGGGCCCCGATGCGGGGGCTTATATAAGCTGCCCTCTGCCAGTGCATCTCCCGGCCGGCTAATGTCACCTTCTGCTACGAGGTTACGAACTGCACTGGTGAAAGCTACCGCGGCCGTTCCACGTATTCCGTACTTTTGGAGAGCCTACGAGAGTTAACGGTTTCTTACACATCTATGACAAACCCACTGACATTTTAAATAGTATATAAAATTTTTTAGCGCGTCCTACGTAAAGAATCAAACGGTATCATACTTTTGTTGACTGGTTTAGTACTTGGATAAAATAGATCCCTCCAACAGAAATTATGTATATAATGATAAGAGCCGTTGAGTACAAAATTGGTGAAGTCAAACCTGGGATATTCAAAATTTTTAATATCTCAGATTGGGGAAATTTATAAATATTTTAGTAGGGAATACAATTTTTTTCTGCTAAAACTAATTAGTATTGTGCATAAATCATTATTTTTTTATTTTATAAAAATTAATTTTAGCGTGAACAGAACGACCTCCACCACTTTTTCTCTCAAGGGCTCAAGTGTACTAATAGTAATCACTGATCATTAAATTTTATTTTACACTAATTTGTGTTCTAAAATGATAATGGATCTCATCTATTACATTGTGCTAAAAAAAAAAAATAAAAAGTTATGTTTATCCACTCTAGAATTCGAGCCTGAACATTTCCTATACGCTCAATCAGAGGTCCTTAACCAAGTAGAGGCTAATGGTGCAGTGGGAACCCTCCAGATTACAGCATTCATTATTTTAATAACATTAGATTATAAACAGAAATAAACTACATTTAATGAAAAATAATATTTTGATTCATATTTGAAACGGAACTAACTTTTAAAAATGTTTTAAACATTAACAATTATAAACCTATCTCTTTTTTTATTTTATTTTTTTGTTTGTGGGTTAAATCATTAACTATAGCTGGTAAATTTGTATCACCATATTTATCAGTTTCACGTATTCCGAGTAGATTTAACCCACAAAGCTAATCAACATAATGTAAATGAATCAATTTTACATTATGTTGATTAGCTTTGTGGGTTAAATCATTAATCACTTCTTCAAAGTCTAATTCTTAGGATACATTACCATTTATCTACATCATTGTAAAATTGCCCAATCTATCTTCAAGCAATTTTGCTCTTCAGCAAATTTTTCAGTTTTCGCTCATTTTCATCATAACGGAGCGAGAAGAATATTGTTTCATGCATTAATAAATTACATTTAATAGTATAATTTAAGTATTTAATATTTATTAAAAATGTAATAATATTTGAGATATATTTTCTCAAATGTACAAATAAAGCCAAAAATGGATCTTTTCCCACACTCCTTCAGTCCATTCGATTCGTCAAAGTATGTACATAATTTTAAATCAAATATTAGCACCTGAGTTTTTATCAAAGTTATTAATTATTAATAACTATTTTTTCTTATTTCTAACCGTCGCATCCCATACTCAAAGTTCATAAGTTCTTTTCTTTTCCTTAAGATTGATGAAGTACTATAATATTGTATTACAAAAGGAATACTGATAATTTTTATAGCCATACCACTAGACAAGTATAAGGAAGGCCCGAGAGGCAATCTATCTTATACAGCTTCTTCTAATTTGGGACCCGACGATGCGGTACCATTGCGGTCCCAAGTGGGACTGATGGTACCAGATTAGTTGGCAGCAATCATCGCAATGGCGATTGGTTCCATCACATCACCGTTGAGTCCATCAGCTGAGAACAGTTAGCTGGATCTGATCGCCTTCAGTCCATTAGTACCACCTGCCAGCGGCCATAGTGACATTTAGGTACTCCAGTCTCCTAAAGGTAAGGAACTGGGCTTCCTAAATCTCGCATTCCCAAGTACTACAAGTAATTGATTTCCTATAAAGAATGTTATCTTTGTCATAAATAGTATGATATATTTCACTATATATGTAGTAACCAACTAAGACATTTGAGTCACTCTGTTGTAAAAGTACGTAATTGACATCTATTTTGAATCGAAGTTTTTGACAGCATTGGAGTCTTTATGGTTGATTTCATGGATATTTGAAATACGGTTTCGGAAATTCGTATTTCTAAAAGTATAATGCTGGTATAAATATGTGGTATGTGAATCCAGGTTTACGTTAAAACATTGTAATTAACAAACCAGTCATAGAAGGGCCATTTTTTTTACAATCAATCACAACCCACGGGAATTTTAACATAGTAGGGGTATTCAAGATCTTTAGTTTAACATGTTCAAGCGTGTTAAATGGAAAAACTTATGTTAAATGCAGAAATATTTCCTTCTTTTACCATGTTAAAACGATATAACATGTAACGTGGCTGTTTAAGGTAGAATGACGTCACGAAACAGCTGAGCTTGTCACTGTTTTATTTGTTGTCCTGTTAGGTTACTTACTCGGAGTTTTTTTTCTTTTGTCTTGTGTTTTGGACTTTTTAAAAAAAGATAATCAGTAGCCAAACTTTTACACTTCTACTTTTCACTTATTTTAGGCATATTGAAATAAATTACTGTAATCAAAACTAAGAACGGTTACTAGGACGGAAAGGTTACTAAACAAGTTGCTCAGAAAATCCGCTAGGAGCTCTTATGCATTTACCATTTAACATGACTTTAAATAGGGCTCATAATGCTATGCTTATAACATTTAACATGGTAAAACATTTTACATTTAATACAGTATCATAAATAGCCCTAGTGAATGTTTTCAATTTGTCAGTTACAATGTAAAACGTTCCTCATTTACTTTATTAATTGAGAATTCAGAAATCATAAAAACTATAAAACATCGATAAATAACATAAATGTAGAAAAATAGTATTTTAATTAAGCTTGAAATACACAAAGGAAAGTTAAACCTTGGCAGACATAGAGCTATAGTGAACATATTCCATTCAAAACTACAAAACTAATTAAAATTGACAATTAAACTTTGGTGAAGCATTAAAACTAAAACATAGTTCACATTTCAACGATCAATTTCAACGCTTGTATTTTACCTTTGATCTATTTTAGAAAACAAATATTAAGGTGGAAGAACCATAAACATCAGTTTAAGACTCGAGATATAAAATATCACATTTTCATATTTTTTTGTTTTGTTCTTTGAGCTCCTTCTTCCTAAGAAGCAGTAAGATAAGTGTCGATTTTTCAAAATATAAAACATCAAAAAAAATTTGATCAAAATCAGTACAGTTCTGCAGTTTCCTTGAAATCTTTTTTGAATTATTGATCCATGCATGACTTAACGTAATTTTAAAGAGATGTGTAGATATGATCTCGATGTTTCATTTCTAAAACATGTAACAACCATCAAGT
Organism: Halyomorpha halys; assembly: GCF_000696795.3. Classification (NCBI taxonomy): domain Eukaryota; kingdom Metazoa; phylum Arthropoda; class Insecta; order Hemiptera; family Pentatomidae; genus Halyomorpha; species Halyomorpha halys. Next base: position 887,621 of record NW_027115075.1, read on the forward strand.
CACAAATGAAGATTGCAGGTAACGTAATGTCTTTACGAATTGTAGAACGAAATATACTTTCCCTGATTGTAGGTAACCACGTAGTGAACTCAAAATTGATACTATAGATAAACCGAAGATAGATTGATATTAAAGATATCCCAAAGAACTCTCTTATTGTTTTCACCAGGTAGCCGATTGGAATGGCTCCATACATAATGACAGCCCTGATAGCAGACAAAGCTCTGACCAGAGAGGTCGAAGAATAAAGACCATAAACCCCAGACCCCAGCCTTGGGAGTCGGTCCTCTTTCGAAACGTTTCCCCATTTGCGAAAGAGGACGTTCACCCAGCTCCTTATCTCCAAGGAAACAGTACCCCAGCGGGGAAAGGATAGGTAAATACTCATCTAATAATCGCCTTCTTACGTAATATATCTTCAGGTGTTCCTCGCTCTTTTGATAAACATTCCGGTAGCATCATCGCTCATTTTTTTTTCCTCTTTCTTACTAAATAATCGGAATACATATAAAGAGAAAAAAAATTATCAGTTCTTATTTCAGGAAAAAGAGAAGGCGGGTTGTCGACCTCATAATCCCCAGATATTTTCCTATGTTTGTCCTCTGAGATACGGAATCATTCCTTTTAATGATCCTTATCTAGTAGCGGTGGCTCTAGGTCATTAGTGTTGCATTAATGGCATAATTCTCTCAGTTCTTCTCTTGCCAAGGCGTTTGAGGCTGTTAAAAACAAATTTCTATTTATATATTTCCCTATCAAAAGCTAATATATCCATTTATGGAAAGTTATTATTAAAAAAATAATCATAGGAGCATCTCATATAGATAAGTTAATTTATAACTCCTATGTTACAGGAAAAAAAAAAAGTTTTTGATAATATTTAAAGTAGAATTTTAATTTTGTTTTGAATTTATCATAAGCGGATATTGAAAATAGAAAATTTCTCATTGATTTAACAATTATTTGCTGTTTTTTTTTTAATATTAGTCTATCCCTATAAATAGTGATGTTAAAACCAAAACAAAAAAATAAATAAATAACAAAAACCAAAGTTTATTAAAATTGAATAGCTTAGAGAAAGAATGTTTTAACTTTAACTCTGTTGTTTTAGCTTAAAAAAAAAAAAAAAAAAAAACCGATATCTCTTTTATTAAATATGTTTTAAAATTTCTAAAAGTTTGCTTTTGTTGTACATAAGAAACAAGTTGGAACGTTTTTAAAATTTAAAAACAAGTTGAACATTTTTCGTAAGCTGTGAATTATACTTTATTTTTCAATCAAAGTAAGTTAGTTTGGATCCCTATTAACATAGACTTTATGTTTATTTTTTACACTCAAACGAGAGTTTATTGATACTTGTTCATAAGGATTTATTCATATTGACAACCGATTGTCAAATATTGATTCTTAAGATATTTACGAGATTTGAATATAGAACAAAGTGATGATTCCAGTCATGGTTCAGTGATCTATGTGCGCACCACCCTGAGCTCAGTAAAATAAAAGAAAATAAAGGGTGTGAATGAAATTTAGGAAAGGAGTATAATATATAATTGTTAATTGAATAATATTAAATGTAGCAACATTAAGTTAAATTATTTAAATAAGGTGCAGTAAACGATATAAATAAGAAACAAAGTTCAAGAAAGACTTAAGAAAATAAGCAAAGTATCTTAAGCGTGAGGAGAGGAAGATAACAAGAATGAAAAACATTGTTTTAAATTTAAAGTGATTCAATGATTTATAAAAAAAAACATTCAAGCAACCATAAACACAAAAAAATGTATCTGATCTATCTAGATAATAAAATCTTAATCCTAGAAATACACAGTGATTAGTTGGTTAAGACAGGATTACGGCTTATATCCGCAAAACACTTAGAGTTAGTAAGTTTATTATAACAACTGGTTTGCGTGAAAAATTCAAATGAGCCGACCTAACACGATAAACCCATTTCCAAACCATAAGAAACCGTTGTCAGTTTTACTGCATTGGCTTTGACAGGACACTGTCAGCTTTTGTGTTTGTTTTGGTTAAAAGCCACCTCAAAACAATCATTTGCATATTTAAATTGGTTCACCGTGATTTCCCGAACTTTGACGAACGGAAACTAATTAAAATCCTGGTGAAAGCTTCGTTTTACGAGTTAGGTTTTTTTTTTTCATTTTTATTACTTCTTTTTTTTTTAACGTTTTTGGGCTCTACAAAGAAAGAAGTAAACATAAAAGAGCGTAAAAGCACTTAACTTTTATGTACGGTTTTATAAAGCGTTATATCGCTTCTGTTTTACGTAGAAAAAGGTGAAGAAGCAAGCTTATATATTTCGAATACATTGGGCATCTAATGGAATATTGCGTACAACCGATCATTTAGTAATTTGGATTGGGCTTTCACTAAATGTGGAGCAGAGCACGGAATCATCCTATGTGATCCGGACTTTCCAAACCTGAATAACGCTTATTTCTGGATCCCGGAACCTCTCGCGATGCGGCGAAGAGTCATCTCAGTTCGAATGTATGCGTCAGGAGGTCTCAATAGCTGGAAGACATGGAGGGGTCGAATCCAATTCAAATATTTATACAATGCTAATGCATTTTTATCGGAGCCGGGTTCCGCATGAATAATAAGCGTTAGATTAGCGGAGCGTGGGCTCGGGAGATAATAACATGGTTCATCCCGATCCAGTTCGGGTACCCACGCCCTTGAATCCCATTGAACCACATTCGGAGCCTGACCCTTGGGCTAGCATAACCTTTGGGTAGCCAGCGGGGAAGGTTAGGACCTTTGTAACAACCACAATCCGAACCTTTGCAGCTATTGCGAAAATATATCAACTCGGATCTTTTGCAAGGAGTGTCACGTCTGAATCTACAATAACGGATAATAATCAGGGTAGTTTACTGCAATCAAAATTAGATGATATATACTTATACTGACTATATCGAACATTGAAATCGCCTTTCTGAAATTATTTGTCGAATTATAAACTACTAAGAATCAATTCAGTGATCGTTACGAAATAAAAAAAAATTAACATATCGCTGCTTTGCTTGAACAAAAAAATTTGTATATTTTATTTAGAATTCTAAAGATAGTAACGTAGACTGACTTTCTTTAACCGAGGTCTTCCTACAGACTTTCCTAAAGCTATTAGAGTTATGATAAATTAAGTCCTATCTATGGTAAAATCTATAGAATATCTCTAACAAAAAATTTAAATTTTTTTTTTTATCGTATGTGCCACTATTTAAAAAAAGACAGCGATATGGATACCTTAATGCATGATAGATCCGAAACCATTTGGTTCAATTTGATACCATTCTTTTCCTTGTAAAGTTCTACTCCCTATACACAATTCTCCAAATCATTTTTTTTTTTTAACACTCTTCTTGACAAGGAAACTGTTTAAATCTACAACGATGTGAAAAATAAAATTCAAATCGCCTAATTGCAAAAGGTATTTGCAACATCCATCAAATATAGGTTTATGATAATCTGTACATACTATAATTACTAACAAAAATCTCAAACTGATATATGACTTACGATAATTCAAATCCTTATATAACAGGTGGCGCTGCTATTGAGAAAAAAAACTCATGTTTGAATGCAAAAAATAAACATGAAGCAAATGTCAGTACAGATCAAATGATAACATCCTAAAATCCAATCTTCATTAAAATAAATTTTCGTTCTGTTTTTAATTTATTTTTCTTCTAATGACGCGCATTTTTCATTTAGTAAAAGGAGGCCTTTCTACAAATTTTATTGAAATCAAGATAACATTTTTTTTTTTCGAAATACTATTTATTACAGCCGAAATAAAGAAAAAGATAACTAGGGAAATTTGTTTTTCATTTACTTTTTCCCAATGAAGCTGGATAAAACTCTTGAAAAACCATAAAATCTCCAGAAATATAGTTAACAGATAGTAAATCATATATTTGAAACTTTTATGTATTAAGATATCGAAATGTTCTGTCCCCCATATGGTCCACAAATAACGCTGAAACTCGATTTCACAAACGTGGAGCAGCATTCTCCGATAATTGTCATCCTTTCTTGAGAGGCTTGAAAAATTGAACTACCAATATATCTGTGATATATTTATGTCTGTGGATACTATGGTGATTAATTTTCATCTAGTAAAGACACGGATCATGTTAAAGAAATCATATAACAAGTGGTTTCTATAAAAAGAAAATTCATACACACACAAATGCATATAAGCGAATTCATAGTCTCAGAAAAAAGAAAAGAAAAATCTTATAATTTCGTTATCAAATGAAAATGAAGCTTTGACGTAGTCCCCTGTTCCCGATTAGAGAAAACATATGGTGTAGCTCAGTTGCCACTAACGGCGCAATAGTCGACACTTTCTAAGCATCATCAGCTATGAGAATAATAAATAAAAAAAAAAAATAAACATTAGATATACATTAAAAAGTTGAAACATAAACAAAACAGTCACTTTTAACTATTTTTATTTTTTATATATATTCGTATAACTTGCATAAATCGGAAATTGATTTTTATTAGTTTCATTTTTAAAATTTTTTTTTTTATTATAAAATGAATACGAGTCCTATGTTTAGTGAATATTATTAGTATTCTAATTATTAGTTAAATCCAGTAGTGTAATCATTGTATTTTACGAATAACCGCCTATTTTATGTTTGTTCTTCACATAAGGTAAAATTTATAATTTGTTTTTTTTACAGACATAAGATTTATTAATTCATGAAAAAAGATAAGTATATTGTAAATAAAATTATATAGAAGTTGTATTAATTATTTTGCAACGTTCAAAATAATATATATTTTAATATCTAAAACCAATCTAACTTATACCTGACTCTGGAGCTTCATTAACTCAAATGCCACTAACGAAAATTAAAACAAATGTGTATGAATTTTTCGTGGTAGTGTAAATTTTAAACAATTACCTGAATTATACCAAAATAACTGAAATGGTTTCAGACTTACATATGGCCTACATACAAGAATTCGGATACAAATAAATTCATACCTTCTTGGAATCCAACCCTCATTCTGAAAACACCTTTGCAACGAATAGGTAACTATACAAAAACTATGAATTACACATACAAACTTTCGTCACATCATCATATCTCGTACGTAAGATAGATAATGTATTTCTTAGATAGATAAATAAATGCAAAAATATATACATAATGTATTGTACCTTTGAATTATATTAATATATATGTATATTTTAAAGCCACAAAATAAGTAATACCTAGTTATAAGAAATGATTGGAAAAACATCTGATTGCCATTTCTTAACAACCATCAAGAAAAAGATCAATATATGGCTCTTTTGAAGACCGAACAAAGTTATAGAAAAGACTTGCCATTGTAGTGGAGCAAAAATGGGAACGCCTATAGGCTCGTCGTAAATGAGCATGAAACAATATTATCGATTTTATTGGTGTTACCTTACAATACCTTTCCTAAACTTGATCCTTCCATACTGAGTAAGTACATGGAGTACTTTAAAGTTTAAAGGACGATACAAAGAGGTAGCAGTGACCAGACGGAGATGTAAACAGGAGGAGGGGGGGAAGTAGGCTGGGTCATTCCCCCCCAGAGGACAAGTAGGCTAGGGCGATGACCCCCTATTACCATAGCAACCGTTCCCCCTCTCCCCTCCGGCAACTTTCACCATTCCCCCTAACCTCCTTCCTCCCCACCGGCCGGCCTTATGTAACCCCCTCCCTCCTACCTCCTCCCTCTCTCTCTTTATCTTTATCTCTGCCTCTCTTTTTCTCTACCCTCCTCCTCTCGTTCTATCTCTCTCGCTCTCCTAATTACAGTATCGCGTAGTAATTTATAAACACGTCCTTTCGATACTATATGCTTCAAAATTTACTCAAAGATAAATATGAAACAGATGGGACAGTATTCTAAATGATTTTAGGTAATGTAAAGTTTGGAGATATTGAACTAACGAACAAATATTTGATATTGGTCTCAGTGCATACTAAATAATTTACATAACATTAAAAAAAAAACTTGAATGATTTCTAATTTATTCTCTTATCGATATATAAATGTCTACAGATTTCAAAAATTAGAAATACAAACATTTTTAAAATATCTTCATATATTTAACATAAGAGTATATAACAGTAAATAAAAATACGATAAAAAAATAATAATAAATAGTTAACAACTAAACTAGTGAACATTTCAACAATTCAGGCAAGATCAAACCAGAAATGGAAAAAGACAAACAAATAATTTCAGACAAAAGAAAGTACATAAAGCTCCAATCCTTCTCAAAACCAGATTTCGGTGGTGAGAAATAAAAAATACAAAACATTGTGGTAAGTTTTTACAATTAAAGTAGTAGGCAATATTTAAAAGCCACAGGCAAAAAACACTTAAAAATGTTTTTTTTTTTTAAAACGAGTAACAGTTTTTGTTAGATTTTTGGATGTTGAAGCTATCAGGAGAAAACGATCTTAAACTAGAGTTGGATCATGAAATCTCAATTTTTTAAAGTAAATTACATATATTTTGTGTACCAGTTATAATTCAAGTTATCGTAATAACATTATGAAAATTATGCTATCAAATTAAGTTTGTATTGTTCTTTATGTATTGTCTAGTTTGAGAAATTTCGTTAATTCTAGTAAGTAATCAGTCTTTTTAAAAATAAATATTAATAAATAATTCAATAATCATCAATTTTCTTTATTCCTTTTTAATTTTTTTTTGTTTAAAAAATATAGTGAATTTTTTATAGTTCCTAGAAACTACAGTATTGTAATCGTAAAAACTCATAATTAATACTTTTTAGTGAATGATATGAAGACCTCCATTTTTTGAATATTAAAAATATTGGGGTCCGATATACTGAAATATCGATATTTTTTATTTATTAATCAAACTACTTTTTAAATATATTTTAAAACTATCCATCCCATAAATATAGAACATTTTCATATATATATACACCTCTAGTTTGAATGATTCAAAATTTTAGTACTATTTCAATTAATTAATTAAAGTCATATTAGATTTCTTTATTAAACTTTGTTCTCCTGGACATAAAAAAAAATGCGAATCCTGTATTTTCCCTTTGGTCTTAATTAAAAAATGTATTTTTACATTAACAACTTATTTAGAACAATCAATTTCAACGTATTTTGTTATATTGTCAGCATAATGAAAAATAAATTAATTAATGATTTAATTACGATGTAGCGCTAAAAATTGTTGTCCATACAATATCATCTTAATATTCTTCATTTGTAACCTTCACTTAAATAAAAAATATATTAAATTTATTCCCATATAATTATAACTTTATAAACCATGAAATTTAATAATAATTAGATAATTATTATTATATTTTTTTCGTACCCTTCATAAAAGCATAATAACATTATTAGTTCATACATAATCCAGGAAGTGGAATATGCAAGAGAATCCATAATCCATTTCTTGGATTATGTATGTACTAATAATGTTATTATACTCTTAAAAAGAGAACGAAAAAAAAAACATATAATAATAATTATTTATTTATATCAATAAAAATATAAATAAATAGCTATTGAGTTTAGGGAAGAGAGAGAGAGAGTTGAAAAGGGGAGTGTTAATATCGGAATTCCTACTAGATACTAGCGACTGTGCCAAGACCCTCAATCCGGGTCAGTGAAATATGGTTGTTTGGTTTATTTTTGGTTGTTTTCGATCCATTTATCGTTTTAAATATCGCTTTATAGTTATAATTAATTATGTGAAAACACTTTATGTAATTATACATATATTACTTAACTATAGTCAATAATTTATATTTTATTTTTATAAATGTCTGATTCTATTTTTGCCTTCTTGGACGCCGACAGCTGTTTATTTGAAGAAAAGAAAACAAACCAGAGCTATACCATCACACAATCATTAAGAGACATAAACATAATTTAAAGTTATTTAAATACTATTCATGGTTAATTTTTACATTTAATATTTAAACTGTTTTTTTTTTTTAGTTTCATATTAAAATTATAATTAAAGACAGATAAAATTAAAATGAAAAACAGTAGGAATGTCATTTTCAAATAATGATCTATACATGAACAGTTAACAGACTGAGGAATTGAAAGAAAACTGAATCATGTCGAAAACTGTAACTGATATTGTGTGGAAACATGACACGTGGCTACAACGTATTCATATTCCATTTCGAATCATCACATCACGGAATCAGAATTTACTGCTTTCATAATAATATAATATAAGTTCTCTCTAGAAGGAAAATTATAAAATAAGTTTTGAGATCAGAAGTAATTTTAGACTAACCAATATTTAAACTTCTAAGCTAGGATTTCTTTCTTTTTTTTTAACTAGGAGGCTATTAAGGTGAAAGTTTAAAATCGTGAAGAATGTAAATAGTTTGAAAAAAAAACAAAGCTTTGAGGGAGGGGATGATCAAAGTAAAATTCGATAAAAAATCAATTTTTTTTCTTTATACAATCATTTATAATAAAATTTTACAATGTTTCAAATTACAGCACAATAAATAGAGATATAAGCATACCCGTTTATATATCTTATTATTTATTTCTTTAAAAAATTAAAAACGAAGAAAACTAATAAATAAACAAATCAGTTGTGCAGATGAATTGAATATATAAGTTTTTCTTCGGAAGCTATAATTATCCTAGAAAACTCAAATCATTTTCCAGCGAAAAACTTGAAAGAAACCTCAAAGCAAGTAAGAAAGTAAAGATAAAATAGGAAACACAAAAATAATAATAATATGTCCGATGATGAAACTTTTTGAAATGAATTTGTTCAGTATGAGATCAATAAATGAAAAATTCCATAAAATTCCGACGGTGAAAAGATTTTTTTAGAGAAGAGGGAAGGCAAACAATTTGGGGTTTCTAATGAAATATTAGTTTCTTTAGTATTTATTTATTTATTTTACACTGAATACAATGAAAACAATACCAAGACGAAATAAAGAACATGAAAAAATATTATATACGAATATTTTTATAATTAATTATAACGTCAGTTCTTCAGTAAAAACTAGAAAACTGAGGATTTTTTCGAGATAACATTTGAGTGCTCAAAATTACCTCCAAAATGCGTTTATCATTTTATTTTTGGTTAATTTGCAACGCTAATAACGAAGAATGAAATAGTACAATCCTATTAAATGAATGAGGAAAACAATAAAATAATAGCAACTTCTGAGTTCTATATACAGTACGTTACAATGACATCTTAATATTTCTTAAAAACGCCCTTATTTCCCCCTTATTCTATATTTGAACCTCTCTCCTACCCTTCAGGACTCTTATATAATAATGAGCATACTGCAGAAAAGTCTAAAGTTTTAAAAATTTTGAAAAAACACAAATATTATTTTGTATTTTAATTTTTAAGCTTAGAGGTCCACTTGAATAAATTAGTTTTAAAAAAAATGTATATACCTATATTAATACCAATGATAGAGAAAGATATATGATACCTAAATTAATACCCCTCCAACCTTCAAATCCCGTATCTTCGACCACCTTCTGTGCACCCATTTCCGGAAGAATAACAATTGAATGTTTCAAACAAAGTGTATATATTTTCTGTACTTAATGTTTCAGAATTTAGTTTATTCTTGTAAATATGTATATTAGCAGAAATTGTACCTTTCCATTTATTATTTTTAGGTTAATTACATTTGATTTTTATCATTTTTTTTTCTATTATTTATTATCAGAAGTGTTTGTCATCTTATGTTTTACGATATTACATATGGTTTTACTTTCTTTTAAAATTCATTATTTTATTATGTTTTATAATTTCATTCTTATTTTGTATTTCACTCTAAGGCTCTAAAGCCTGATTCTGACGCCTGCATGTTATTCTAAAGGGACCAATCCCAGAATAAATAAAGATTATTATTATATTTTCAGGCCATTATGAGCTTTAGCGGCATTTTTCTTCTCTGGTAATGTATACGGACAAGATGATAATGGGAAGATTTTAATACCCACAGGAGTAACGGGCTCGGGACGTCATATAAAAGAAGAAAATAAAAATATAATGGGGAGTTAAAGTTATTGTAGCCTAATATAAAGAGAGCTGGGAAGCGGCTATTATATGGCAAGTGACGGCCAGCACATTCCCTGACCTAGATGTCTTTGTGGCCACCTGTGTCCAGCTCTGTAGGGCCCCACAATTGTGGTTTGTGGCTCCCAGCACAATGCTTCGTGTCTGCTATGGTTCAATGGGGCTCTGGAGTATCCAATCTCTGCCTGACAGCCTACGCGATGGGGCTCAATGCGAGGTGCTCATAATGGAAAAGCAATTGATTACAAAGGACGGAAAAAAAAAAGGAGTTAATAAAAGACAATAGAAGGGAGAAAACAATCCAAGACTGTAAATAACAAGAGTCAAACGGAAATAAAAAGTCAAAAACAATTCAAAGGTGAAAGGAATGGTGGTGCAAGTCAATTTAATGTCGTTTTGAGAAAAAAGATCTTTTCGTAGAAGTACTACATAAATATGAATATGAATAATCTAAAATTTATTTAGAAAAAAAATGTTATTTTGCTTTATTATTATTTCACTTAAATATATAATTGACCATATAATTTAAGGTAATAAAAGAACAAACGTCGGAAAATAAATAGTTGTTAACTATTTTTTTTTTTTTTTTTACCGTTCCCAGACCATCTTCTTCATAATTAAAAAAAAAATATTTTAAAGAATGAGTTTAGAAACTTAATTGAGATACAACACATTTACTAGCTAGTATGCTAATTTAAAGATTTTCTGAAGTGAAGAATGGTGTATTTCTGAGATACACCACTTTTCATTCAACGGTTACAAAGATTACAGATTAAGTAAAATTAACTCCTTTTTTTTTATTGCCTTGGTATAAATTAAAAGTATTGTGATACTACTTAATACACAAGTAATTTACTAGGTTTTATAAATGAACCTTATCCACAACCTGTCCATTGTAAGTCATTGGTCCAGAGTCTTCTTCAGTGTCATGAGCAGTCAGAAAATTTTTAAAATAGCTTTTGTGGATATGTGGTGTCAAGGTAATTATTCCACACATATCTTTCATTACTGTTACATGTAGATCTTTGCACACTACAAAGTTAATCATAGGAACCGTAAAATAAATTTGTTTAGTTATTTTGGTCGTCCTCCCTTCTTCCTCGGAATATTACATACAGCTGTAATAGGCTAGTAAAATTAAATGGACTTTTTTTTAGTTTATCACATTTTATTAAACATTTGTAAATTTCAATAAAATGTATAATTGTACAATAAAATAGGATAAGTAAATGCGATAATATTTGAGTCAGGGCACATCATGATATCTTTTGAAGAAATAAACGAAATATAGAACCTCGATTAGGGCTATTAGGTAACCCGTGGCCATCTTCTTTTCAGACGCCTCAAACCACTTTTTCTACAACGATTTTATTTGCGTTCCAACGTTTGGCTGATTTTGTGCGTCTAATAAGAAATTATAGTTGAAATCGAGTAAGAAATCTATTGCATAGATAGAGAATGCAAACTTTTGCATGTTGGAGGATTTTCGAGTTCTAATGTGTCCTCGCTATCGTTTATATATTTAGTTGCTTTCAACAGTAATAGATATTATAGAGAGCTTTGAATACTACTGCAATATACCTTGAGTAGTCGACAATTGATTCAAGCTTGGTTCTTTCCCATGATTATAATTTTTAAGTATCGTAAATGTTTTGTTCCCAATTTTATGGGAAAATAAATAAACATTTCTGAAAGAGATGGGTAAAAAATTTATTTATCGTCAAAAAGTAATATTGTCCCATAAATAATGCGATAATTCTTGGTGAAACGACAATAATTCTACTTTTTTAATAGAATAGTTTAAAATTTTGATATTTAAGTAATATTAGGATTATTAGTGGAGAGAATATTTTTTTTTTCATGATATACGATTTAATTTTCTGATGTAAAACTAATCTAAAGTGCAGTTTTAATCATTGAAGTACATATATATATCTTTTTAACGATACCAAATTGTAATTACTAATCTTATTTTAAACAATAAAATAAAACACAATTAACGGAGAATTATATAACGTCCATTAGAAAACCACTTTTTTTTTTAGCAATAAAATTCGGTTTCTTTTTTAGGTCACCAAGAGCATATCCGTACGGGACAAAAACATTGAGCGACAAAAAGCTATTAACCAACGAATTAAGGAACATTCGTGAGCAATAAAATACATGTAAGAGGCTGTAAAAAGCAAATTATATTCTCAAAACATTTATTGCGGGGGCATGAAAACAAAAAAAGAAAGCCACGAAGAGAAGTAATGGTAATGAAAGAGATTTTTTTTTTTTGAGTCAGTTCGTCAACTTCATCATCGAACCACAGTACAAGTAACAATAGAAATTAACCTGAATTTAATATTTAATTTTTATTGTTATAGCGAAATTCAAAAAGTTTAGGCTAAATATTGTATTATTGAAAAAGAATAATAAAATCTGACGCAGTAAAGGTACTCACAAAATAAAAAACAAAATTACAAGTATGATATGCATAAATAAAAATTTAATGGATATATAACAAACTGATTTAATAATAACGACCTAATTTATATGGAATATAAAGAAAATTTAATTTTAGTAAAAATAAAACAAATACTCATCCGCACCGAAATACAATATTTAGATTTAGCCTAGAGAACGCCGAACCAATCTTTACCACCCTCATGTGGAAGGCAAAGAAAAAGATCCCACCGCTTCCTTTCCAGTCGTATCACAGGTATATTCAAAACTATTTGAGAAATTACGGTAGTTTGAAAGCAATAAATAGATAAATTTGTGTTGTGTCTAAAAAACATATTTTCTTTATTGAAAAAAAGTGCAAATCTCAAAACCCCGATTGTAACGATTAACCAATTTAATCCTGATTGGGTATAAATATACCAGCAGTTAAGCCATCCCCAGAAAATAACTAATAACACAATTTTTTTGCAAATATTAATAATTGTTTATAGATAAGTACTAAATCATTATTTAATCACATTTTTTTTATTAGTAGATTCACAATGTTGATGGACCATAAAAAAAAATCACCCAGAATTACTCAAGTTTTTTTTTTTAAACTATTTATAATGTTTACCTCTAGTATAGTACTAATTGTGAATTTCCGAATTTTCCGTGAACCGAAATTTCCGATTTAATAATTTGTTTTCATTTTCCAAATAAAAATTATCCTTAACCCTGAGCTTACCATAAAAAAATTAAAATTAAAAGAGTCCGGACTTAATTGAAGCATAATATACACATAATTAAAGCACAACGTAGAGATAATTGAATATAACATTGATGCTCGATAAACCTAAATTTTAATATAATTTTACATTCTGATGAATTCACGAGTGAATCGAAAATTGAAAAAAATTCAGTATATATTATAATTATCTTAGAACTACATTATATACAATGTAACTTAGCTAATATAACATTCTTACACAATTGTTAAATTATTTTGAGTTGAAATATATTGATAAAACTATTTATTTTGAACACAACAAATGACTAATGATTATCATGTATTATCTGCATAACTAGGTTACAGTGCGGACGACACGTAGAGCTTTGAAACACGATCTCTGTCCCTATACAATCCGCAATCTAGAGATTTCCTTTGCCCGGCAAAGCTACCCAAGCCAAATTGGCTAAGGTTCATTGACTTGGAAGGAATATAAATACTGAGGAACCCATTTGGCAATAAAACTGTTTTCTTACAATACAACCAGCTAAGCATCTCGGGAAATGTGACAGTAATGTTTTCGTAGGCAACCTTTCGAACGTTCCTCGCGTACTATTTTAGTTTAAGAGAGAGTAGAAATTAAATTCCGCCAGAAGAAGATAAAACAATTTTTAGGAGGAGGATACACACTTTGTTCTCTCTACGGAATAATTAAATCATCTCAGGAGAGCGGATTCTCAATGAAGTTGAAAACAGACATTCTTGGACATGAAGAAGAGTGGAAGGGTGGAAAATGCATTTTTTTTTTTACTTTTTTCGGCAACTATAAGATATAAAGACGTCTAATAGAATTGGCCCCGTTTCATTAATTTATTGGATATTATCTAAAAGTTTATCAAATAAAAACATATTTTTCAGCTAAAGAATTTAAAGAGGTCCTTATGCTGCAACAGTTTCATAGAATGCTTTAAATAATGAGATATATCTCCTGAACCAGGGTTGCCCAATCCTAGGCACGCGTGGAAAAATGCAGCACGCGGAGAGTTCGGATTCGGCACGTGGCCGGCCGCGTTTTTATATTTTTATTCTAATTTTGCTATTTAAAAAAAATAAAGTTCTCTTTCGAGGACCAATTTGTAATTAAAACACATTATGTTTGATCTAGCTTATAAAATTACTAACCTAAACCATAAAAAATTAAATCAAGAGAAAAGAATGCTAGTGAAAAGAATGATTAACGGAGCGCCTAAGGAAGGCTGGAAGTTCTTGTAATGAGGAAACCTTCCTCAAAAAAAGAGATTTTGCACTAAAATATTCCTGTAGGTTTGGTTCAACACTCGTGCGAGCCTGATTAAAAATAAATATTGCAATTTATTTCAAGAATTCATTAATAATATCCGGATATTGGAAATCTCGTAAAACAAAATAAATTCAGAAACCTCATTAAGGATTTTGTATTATTTCCTATTCATTTTTGGATCAAGGTAGTTTATATTTATTTATTTTAATATTTTTACTAATATAATTTTTTTTTCTGTAAAAGAATATAAAAGATAATATCAATATCTGAAAGGTTGAAGTAAATTTGAGTTTGTGCAGGATGACAATAAGCAAAGAGATTGTACATGTTCACTTTTCACACATTATTCTTTTATAAATAATAACTGTTGAATCTTTTCATTATGTGGATAAATCCTCAAAATTTACAAAATATTTTTTTTAATAAGCGTCTATGCGAAAAGCTATTTTAGGAATGGTCAGACGCAAAATATATTATTTTAAAAACTATTTCCAGCTTCCTAACACTAAATAAATAGATCTTAATCTTTAGTTACAATTAAACTGTATAAAAAATGTTGTATTAATTCTTTAGATAATTATACTTTTAATTATTATTGCTCTGTAAATATTTTTTTAATTATTAATATCGTTAGTTTATTTATTTTCTCTTTAAAAATTAAAAAAACTACTATATTATTATTTGTCTTTTTTTTTTTTTTTTTATGTATTAATTATTCTAATAAAAGGAAGATGGTCCGGGTGCAGTTGAAGAATTAATTCAAATAGTCATGAAGCTATTTAATATAATTTTCATTAAAAGAATCATAGATATTAATTATTTTATACTTTTATTTAATGCTCTAATGATTTAAAGTCCATCGACTATTTTTTATTATTATTCAAAAGGGACTTGATAACAGAATAAATAAAAAATTTGAAATGTTGAATGAAAAATGATTAATTCGTTCATTAGTATTTTCGTATTTCGAGTGTTTCCTTACTTATGTTATTATAAATAGAGTTCAATCATAACAATAAAATTATGAGCCACCGAAAACATTTCTACAGTTGGGACAAATAATTATAAAGCAAGGAGCCCATTATGAAGTTGGCTAAAACGTATAACATGCCAGACGAACGACTCATACACATAAAATGGCGGAGATTTGATGATGCTCAGGCCATCGTAAAGATTCTTCCTCTTTTTGTGTTTCCAAGGCAGTGGAACACCAGTCTCGCCTTATCTTTTACCCGAATTTCTGAGCCTACGTCACCATACTTTTCAACGCTAAGGAAATTTCCAGATTCTTACGAATCTTTTGAGGTTTTTGTATAAAGTGGATGGTTTATACAGACATTCAGCTGTGGATAGGATGATGATATTTTTACATAATAAATAAAATTCATTGAATCACTAATTATTTAATTACAATGTTCAAATTCCTAACAAGTATATTGTATTTAAATATAAGTAGTATATAAATTATTGGTATATAAACAAATTGTATAATATCTCAAAAATAAATTAATAACGATTTAACACTTTTGGCATCATCAAGACTGAATATTAAAAATTAGAAATAAACTGTACACTACTTACACAGACATAATCGCTTGCTGTAAATATTGTACATTGATTTCCATTCCTGCTTTCATTCGTCAAAATAAAGATCAAATATAGACTCAAAACCCTCTGACTTAAACCTTCTCATGCGTAGTAATGTTTAATAGTTATACTGACTGTGTGTGGATATTCTGTATATTTTGAATCAGTAGTGTATCTAATTTTTAGTCTAGAAAAGAATTAACGTAACGTTATTAAAATTCTGCAATTTGGGAGACTAAAGTCTTTAATTGGAATATTTAAGAAATAACCTTGGAATATGAGACCGAACTATGAGATTACTTACCAACAAAATGATATCACTATAGTGGAATATATACCACATTAAATCACTACTACAAATCAGCAATATAAATCGAGAGAAACTATGATGATGAAAATGAATGTACCATTCGATTTATTAGTTAGTTTGTAATTTACTATAAGATTACGACTCTAACCTGACTCATGACATCTCAACCGTTTGGATTTTAATAGTTTTCCATACGCCACTATCTTTATGGTTTTCTTTCTTCATGGAGAGTCTAAGACATTAAAAACGTATGAAAGAGCCATTAAAACATAATGGCACACAGAATGGAACAAGGAAATAAATGAAAATATGCCACTCTGGAAGATCAATCAACCTTGACAACCGAATCATCACCATCCTTTTTGTTTTCGTCAACAAAAAACTTTTTTAAGCGGTGTAAAAAATGAATAGGATTTTAGGATAGTCTAATTTTGATAAAATATTAATAATAAAGACTTTTTTTTTTTTTTTTTTTTTTTTTTGTACCAACTTACTAAAAGCTAAAAACGTATTTAGCTACCTGAAAGTCATATTTTATGTTATATTTGTACGCATCTGAAGTTCTATAAACGTAATTTTTGTTTTATTCTATTAGAACGTTAAGTGTTTATTATAAAAAATAGAGGTGTTATAATTTTTTTTTCTTTTTGTAATATATCTATTTGAAAATGAAAAAAAAAATATAATACAATAATTTGTAGCGTTTTTAGTTTATTTTACTAAAACATAAAAACTCAGAGGCAATAATCATTTTTAAACTGCTTCTAATAACTATTAACCAATGAGAGATATAAACGTATAAAAACAAATTACTTACATTCATCTTAATGTTCAATGAAAAATAATCAAGGAAAGCTCACCTGAAACATAAAAATTAAATTATTAAAAATGAATAAACTTATGTTTTAAAAAAAATCATGCATTTAACTAAATAAAAAATAACACATTGAGATATTTAAATAGGTTAAGGTAAAAAACTGTCCAATAATGAGAGTTTTCTTTAAAAAGATGTGTTTCAGTAAAATTTTAATATGTAGGTACATCCACAAAATAAATCTGCACATATCCACAATAATAAAAAAAAAATACAATATTAATGTTTTAGGTTCTTAATAACCTAACATTGATCTAAAAATTAATCAGGCACTCGGTTCCTCAATGATCCTTATAGCTTGAAGTATGGAGGGTATCCAATGTATCTATTTATTTGTATTATAATTGTTTATTTATTATTTATTTATTTATCTGTTAATAGCCAAAAATTAATCAGTGAAATTTGTGGGTTCCAATTAGTGTATGAATATTAACTTAAAATTTATTTCAATTTTTTTTTTTTTTTTTTAATTTTTAAAGAATTAACTGAAGCAGTATTAGATACACTGCCGATCACAGAAGAAATATCAGTTGTTCCTCTTCTGTAAACATTAACGCACGATGATACTTCAACATTTCATATAATTTAAATTTATTTGCTTTCTGTTTTTATGTGTATTAAGCAAATTAGCATCATGTTTTTTTTAGTTTCTGTTAAGAAAAAGATTGAATAAATAACAAATATAATAATTTTGGTCCGTTAATTAACATTTTTTTTTTTACTCCATTCCCTTAAAATTGTATCATTTTATGTACTTGGAATTTAAGTTTTATTTGAAAATCTATTTTACTTTCCTTCTGTTTATTCCAAAATTTATGAAGTTTCCTTTTAAAAAAAAAAAAAAAAAAAAATCACACTTTTGATAGACCGTGTATGCTCAATTTTTATTATTATTATTATTTAGTTTCTTAATATGATGTTTAATTTTTTTTTTGTTTTGTTTTCTTGCTAAAAAATAAACCGCAAGCCATTAAATTAAGCCAATCAGGATTATGAAATCTTGAAATATCAAAACATGAAAAATATAAATATTACATTACCTTAATAATTATCTATCCTTAAAATTAATTCATACCTCAAAATAATATATTTTAACTATATTTAAAAATTAATAAATCCTGGATCTTCTAGTAAAGTTTCATTTGAAAATGTATTTCAGTTTCTGATTATTTATTCAAAAATGTACAGAATGTTCTAAAAAAAATAGGTGGTTACACTTTCGACAGGTCGTGTATAAAACATTTTTTTTATTATTATTTAATTTCTGAATGTGTTAGATATTTTTTTGTTTTTTTGCCAGACTCAGAAATAAACCCTTAGTCTTTAGTAAATCAATTAGGATTGTAAAATGTTGCACTACCAAAACATGAAAAATTGAAATATTGTATTACCTCAAATATGTGCTATCATTAAAAGTAATTTATATCATAAATAAAGACATATTTTAACTATATTTATAGATTAATAAATACTCTACTATATACTATACTATACCCAGGAAAATCAATTTTGTGTATCTTATTACAGAACTATTTTCAAAGGGATCGCTGAAGCAGAAAAGAAAAAGTCAAAAATGGGTTTAAAAAAAAACAAACTAAAAGACCTACCTGCTAACCTGATACTCTTTTTATCTAATTTATGGTTACCGGACCTGACTTTTTTCCCCACCACGAAATCCGAATAGTAGTTAGTAAAAAAAAATTTAGTATCTTTTTCGGTAAACTATTCCACAAGCTTATAAATAATTTACATGAGGAATAGGGCTACTAATTAAAGAACCCGCGGACGGACAGCTTTACGACAGCGCGGAAAAGGATAAAGTGGAAGTCCTAAAAACAATGAATGGCGGAGGGTTATTGGAAAAGAAAAGAAAATTGGCGGGGGAGGGAAGTAACCTTGTGCTGGTCGTCGCCCTTGTCGCAGCGAAACTGAAAGTCCCAGTTTCACCGCTTTCCCCCGTTTTTCCCCACTCCCTCCGTTACCTACTACCATTTTTTTTCCCTTCCACGGTGGCCGAAAATATTTCGCCTATATAACGTGTAGACCCCGATTACGTGATCCGGAGGAAAAGCTTCTAAACCTACGATGTGTTTTAAAGAAAACAAACTACACGCTTTCTAGCGAGGAAAACTCGCAAAACCCTTTAAATAAAATAAAATGTTTTTTTTATATTTATATATTATATATCTTCTTACATTTTTTTTTATTCCTTCCAATTAATATCTTTATTTCATACATATTTTTTAGCCTATTATACTATGGGTCACCTCAGTTACTGTAAAAATTAGTTGTAAATCTACAACAAATTAGTGATTTTTTATTTATTTTATAGCAGGATCGATCTGCATTTTAAATGGTAAGCTGTGCAGCTATAGGCTAATTTCTATTTAAAAATTGCAATGAATATATTTTTCTACTGCGATCATTTTTGTGTATATATTTTAAAATCTGAAACTCAACAAACTTAGCAATAAAAAAAAAATATTAATCCATTATTATTATAAGCCCGTATAATGGAAGGAACTAATTACTTTTTTTTTCATCTACACTTAGAAATATAGTAATATAAGGAGGAAAAACATAAAGATAAGTTAAAAGGTAAATATGTATTATTAACTCAAAAAATGAGAGCAGTTATTACTAAGAGTAGTCAAAAGGTAACAACAAAAGACTGGTTTCTCAGGGAATTGCTTTAATTTTCAATGCTTCAGAGTTATGCTATATTTTACTACAAATATCTATGATATATCAACAATAATACATCCTTTGCAGCTAAAAAACAATGATAAAAAATAATAAATAATCTTTTCAATTTCTTGAGACTGGTATTTATTGTTTAAATAAATCAATTGGTATCCATGTTAAGTTCCAACACCCAATTTTATGAAGAATTGAAGTGGCTTTACCCCTCCTTCCTTCATAAATACTTTCATGCTTCATCCTCTACCAAGATATCCAATCCCGCCGTCCATCGTACATCTCTGATATCCTTCAATTTAAATCCTCAGTGCATTCCTGCAATACCCCCTCACGGCCTTCAGACTTATATGTAACTGCCCATCGAACCACAGCCTTTGGTAGATCTTTCCTCATCCTTAAGGAATTCTATTCCGTCCTTCATTCGTAGTTCTAATACCCTTCCAACCTTCAAATCCCGTATCTTCGACCACCTTCTGTCAACCCAATTCCGGAAAAATAACAATTGAAAGTTTTAAACAAGGTTTATAGTTTTTTCTGTAATTAATAATTCAGATTTTTGTTTATTCTTGTAAATGTGTATATTAGCAGAAATTGTACCTTTCCATTTATTATTTTTAGTTTAATTATATTTGATTTTTATCGTTTTTTTCTATTACTGATTATCAGATGTTTTTGTCATCTTATGTTTTATGATATGACATATGGTTTTACTTTATTTGTTCTATTCTTATTTTATATATTCTGTTAATTATTGTTGTTCATTCTCATCTTTTTAAATTCATTATTTCATTATAATAACGTATTACTAACGGCATTTTCGATTGTTTCAGAAAATCGATACATTGATCTAAAAATTAACCAGGCACATAGTTCCTCAATCCTCTTTTTAGCTTTAACTAAAAATGAAAGTAAAAGTTCCCAATAAAATGCGAATGACGATGGAACAATCATCTGTGTATGGCCCAAAGTAACCAATGTAATATTTTCAATACATTAGAAGTATATGAAGTGTTGACGCATTTGTAAAAGAAGTTACTTATTTTACTTTTTGGTTTTCAAAATTTACGTCATTAGGTTTTCCAATTAAGAGCAGGAAAGACGAGTTATCCAACAGGTTTCCAACTATTCAGCTAGAGTGGAAAAGTCGAGATTTATTCCGAGGGTCTGTTACGAAAAGTCAATTTCTGACACGAAAATGCTAAGTTAGCTCAATACCCTCAGTCATCCACATCTGAATTTATTGTTCTTATAACCTTATATGAGATAGTGAAATAAGACTTGCATATTCCATGATAATGTATGGGTGATGAATGAAAAAACAAAAAACTCAAGAATTCCATGTATTCCATTCTCCGTGCCTAATTACATTTTATATCCTTAAGAAATGAACTGTAGTCATCTGAGCTAGTCTCGGGTAATTACGGGCTTCACTGTCTATACCAAAGCAGAAGGCACTTTCAACCAGAGAATCGGGTTTTCTAAGCTACCAGTTTCCAAAGGATCGGGACTTAAGCACCCACTGACCTGGTTACTAGCCTACTAGGTTACTAGTTTTCCTGCTTACTTTCGACAACTTATCTCTTATCCTATATAAGGACTTAGTACTGACCCAATAAAGTTCTCATTAGAGAGACATTTGAATTAATACCGCTATTAATTGTATTGGCATTCGAACTTTTATTGTTGCTAAAAAAGTAATTATAGTACATGGCTTGGGAATATATTAAAAAAATATTATTTATTATAGAGAAGAGGAAATTTAGAAAGTGCAAGACAAATAGTGTAATTATAGTGAAATATTTAGTTGAAATATTCAATCAAATTACCTATATCTTAACGAAGTAAAACAAAAGTTAAAAGTACTTTCTTAAATTAATTAATACAAGGTGAAAGCAATTAGCCATTTTTTTTTTTAATAACTGGAATTGATTTTTTGAAGATTGTTGTGTTTTTATACAATTTGTTTTCTTTTCAAGTAAAAGAAACAACCTAATTCCTTCCTTTTTTGTCTATTTCATCTTCTAATCAACGTGTTGGAAACCTCGTCCATTATCAAGAACGTCTTAATTTCTTTATGTATTACACCCTTCTTTGAAGGGATTAATCCATAAACATAAAAGAAATGAAGATGGATTAAATAAGGGAAGAGCTGTACGAAACGGAGCCAGGAAGGTGAAATAAAGTAAATAAGAAATAGTAAGGATTTTTTCCTTGAAATGAAAACAAATGAGAACAGAATATTTATACCTTTATCCATAAATTAAATAAAGAAGATTTATATTTTAGAAAAGAAGAATAAAAAAGCATGCAGGAGGGATTCGAAAGCTTTTTTTGAATACCTAGATCAGGCCATCCCTGCAATTGATATTTATAGACACAAAAGAAGCATTTGCTTTTGTAATAACTTCAGAATATTACTTATACAATCCCCAGCATTTCGATAACGCGTATTTGTCCAAAACACAGTTGAGAGAGCGGTAATAATCAATTTTCTAAAAGTCAAACTATCATGCTCCAGTGGACAAACTTCCACCAAACTCAGGGATGGCCCAACGCTCCCAAACTGCCAGAGAGCACTTCTGAGAGTAATTGGCAATAATCAAAGCCTTTTTTCTTCTTGAAGGGTCGATAATTAGGTTTTAATTGTTACAAGGAAAAGGACATCAATAGGATCATGAAGTAGTTGCCTAGCTTTGATGAACTGTAATAATTGATTACCGATAATTTCGGTGATGTAATTAAATAAACTACATAATAATAAATCTCAATAAATCTGAATTTGTTTTATTTTTAAGAGGATGACATGGTCCGGGTTGAGGTTAAGAAGTTACTCAAAAACGATGAAAATCTATTTATTACAAACGTGATGCTCGAAACGTTGCAAGTCTTCATCAGCGATTGAGTCTATGCAGTTTGGCAACGAAGACCGGTTGCAACGTGAGTGGAACATTCATTTTTTATGAATATTTGTTTACATTTTTTAAATACCGCTTTGATCGTTTTATTCTTAAATTCTACAGGCCAACTAAAATTCTATCAATTTAATTCTTTTATCAAGTCAAAAACTACCTAAAATTTCATCTAAAAATATATTCATATATACATAATACTATATTAAGATCACTCTATGAACTTAATAATTCAGAAACATTAATTCTTCGTGACTAATACCGAAAAGCAATAAGTAAATATACGTAAATAATGATAATATGTGATGCTTAAAGAAGCCACTTTAAAACGAAGATCACATAATAAGTATATGACCGACCAGTAAATCAACATGTCCGTGATACGATTTATCAATAAATTATAAATAAACTTAACTGTAGATACTCACGATGAGTTTTGATTAGCTCAAAAATTATTGTTAAACAATGTATTAATTAAAAATATTCTAGTTAAACTGTATATATAATTCCTCACAACCTTATGTGTCCTTTATGAATTCGACCATAAAAGTTACATTTAAAATCTTTCAAGAGTTTAAAAGAACAGGAAAAGATTAAAAAATGTACTTCAAAATTATAAAAAAAAAAAATATTTTAACGATTATCTAACTTCAATTTCTACTGATAGAGGGTTTGCATAAATAATCGAATTCGTTTCAATGGACATAATACGGCCTATTAATATGAACTTTATCTAGCAAGCCCACTTTCTATCTTATACTATTTAATTAATTTCAAAAGGTCATTAAGAGTCCGAGCTGCCAGGAACCGCAAGTGACACCAATTCTCCCAAACGTCAACAAGAAAGTGGATTATTCCGCGCATAAACAAACGAGTTGAATGCCAATCCCGTTTCAGGAACTAAAGAAAAAAAAACACTGTGTCAAATGTATATTACAAACTACTAGCGGAATTTAAATTTTCACACCGTAGGGTGCCCCCCGGCTGGAGAAGGATAAATGCAATACGTTGCAGTAAAATGTCAGAAGAAAACAGGAGGTGAAACGAGGGAGAGAGCTGCAGTTTGCAACGGCGCGGGAGTCGAACCTACTTTCCATTTTAATTATTCATGGAGCCATGGTCACATCCTGCTTTTTGTCTTCTCGTCCACATCGGGATACTGGCATTACGTAACAGGGATGATGTATTCCTGATAACACAATTATTGGGAAATTTAGTGTAATTAAAACTGACGTAAAAAATTTAGAAGGAGAACATTCTTCGAAACTTGTCATCTCTATATAAACGTGTTTTATTTAAGAACTTAATTTAAAATAGCAATATATAGCAGAATACCAATAATAACAATACCGGAACAATGCTAAAAAATGTTAACCTACAAAATGTGCTAAAATCGTCAAAATGATAATAAATTATAAGCGAATCCATTACCAATTTATTACGATTAAATAAATTAGGTAAATTAAATACAAAAATTGAACATTTAACTAAATAATATATATTTTCCTGGCTATATAATATATATATTGCTTTTACAAGTGACCTATTTGTACAAGAAATTCATTCAGTTCATGCAAACACCATAGTAATAGGTAAATTGTATTTGTTCTCACAATTTATAATCCATTTGATATCAAATGATAATTAGTTAATTAAATTATCTAACAATGAATTGATTGTTTCGAATAATAGAAAAAAAAAATCATCAAATAATTTGTGATTTCATCTTTCCACTAATTCATCGTAATATCCCTAAAAGTCATCACAATAAAACAATAACAACTAAAAAGTTTGTACGACCAAGAAGGGCTAGCTGGTCTTGGGCTTAAGATGGACTAATAAGAGTAATTATAGTCGAGCTAACAAAGCAATTCGAAGTCAAGTAATCAAATATTTAATTAGTAATAGCAAATAAATAAATAATAATATAAAGCTAGGGAAGAAATATAAAGATTTGCCAAAGGTACTCCGATACAAAGGAGCTTAAAAATATACGTTGGTGTTCAAGGAGTCGATGTAGGAATGTGCAGTAAGGAGTTCAAGGATATAAAATGGTTTATTATCATTTCTAAAATAAAGCCAATTTAAATGGACACAGTAGCCAGATATATGAAGGATTTGCCAGATCTCAAGGATGAATCTTATAAAAATAGTCACTTTAATATTTTGCATACCTTGTTCCAAGTGAGGGAAATAATAGGGTAACAGAACAAACTGGAAAAGGCTGGGCTTTTAGAGGAATAAAATCTACATAATTAATTTAGTTATTAATTATGTGCACCAAAAAAAAAAATCAGGATTAGAATTGCCTATTATAATAAAAGTTGAGAAGGGTCGATCGGAGATTTACATAGTTCACATGAGAACTGTTGGATTGATACAGACAAATACCTGACACAGACACCAGTTGACAGGTACAAAGGACCTGAGGAAGACAGATGGGCCCCGAGGTAGTGGGGGTGGTTTGGAAATCGAGAAGCAGCTCATAACGGGCCCCCCCGGCTCATGCATATGGGATTGGCGGGGTCACCACATCCCGGACCGTTAGCTCGCTCCATTTCCTATATCTTCCCTGTCATCTCTGTCCAGGGTCAGGGGGTTCTGGAGGGGGTGCGGGGGTGGGTGAGGGTCAGGCTACGCAGGTTTATTAGCGAGCATAAACAGAATCTTAGGCAGCCATCTTGATGGGAAAGAAAAACGGGATAGAATCAACAAACAAATTCCAAAATATTTCATTAAAAAAAATATATAATAGAAAAAGAAGAATTGAGGGATATACAGCGATTAAGAGGTAGTAAGTAGGTTATAGCATTTAGTAAAAAAAAAAGTTTTTCACTAACAACAGGGTCAGAAAGTACTGTTTCTTGTACAACGGTTGGGTTAGAAGGATGATTTGTTCAAGATTTACTCAACAACCAGGATTTTTCCTCAATAAAGGGTACCCACTTAATACGGGGTGCCGAACCCAAAAGATTGTTTCACGGCTCCTCAACAAAAAAAAATATTGTATCTGCCACAGTCGGATTCGAACCCGAGCCTAAAATATAGTATTATAACGTCATACTCACTGGGCTACTCCTCTCCCTAGTTTTTTTTCTCACCCTTCAATTAATTTTAATATTTTAAAAAAAACATA